>NC_056743.1:1816774925-1816792425 GCF_019279795.1 Protopterus annectens
TCCAGAATGTTTGAGCAAGACTCACTCCATCAGCTTAGCACTGGGAGCTTATTTCATACACCATGGAAATACACTAGTTATTCCATAGTTATATATGGAATGTATATGCAGGTCAGTCCTGAAGACTAAGAGTAACAGAAGGTAACCAGCCATGGATGAATATCATCATAACTCACACATTTAAATAGTTTATTACTTTTTTTAAATGAACATTTGTTTACTTTTTTTTTTTTACTTACATGAGTGCATGGATCGTGCAATCCCTAACAGAACCAAGATGCTATCCTCCAAAAAATGGAAGCCAGTCTGATGGTCCCCTGCCATAAACAAACTCTACAACAGAAGAAAGAAACTGTTGCAAAAAAGAGTAAAAATCCCATGATTGGAGGAACTCTGTGGTCAGCATCAGTAAGAAGCTGAGATCCCTCATAAAATCCTCCAAAGCTAGTTACGAAAACAAAATCACCACTGACTCTAAGGACAACCACAAAGCATTCTATAGCTATGTCAAGAATCTCAATGGCAACACTCAGATATGCTCTGTGTTACAACACAATGGCACTAAATATACAGAACCAACTGATATTGCCAGCATCCTGGCAGATAGGTTCAGTGCTAACTTTACTCCCCTCTCATCCCCTAAAGGGCCCATCTCTATACCAGAAGAATGCAAAGTTCCTGTAATCACGGCTGCACAGGTAAAAAACACACTCTCCAAAGCCAAGAACACAGCATCCATGGGACCTGATAACATCCCAGGCTGCGTTCTACATCAACTATAGAACAAACTGGCACCCCACCTAAGTACCATGTTCAATCATAGCCTCACCTCAGGCTATGTGCCCACTGAATGGCGCACAGCGACGGTTATTCCACTCCACAAAGGGGGAGCCACCACAGACCCCGAAAACTACTGCCCCATTAGCCTGAGGAGCCTGGTCTGCAAGGCAATAGAATGCATCATCATGGAACTTATAAACAATGACATTGGTAATCTCCAAACTCTGGACCCCATCCAGTTCGGGTTTGTAAAAGGCAGATCATGTCTCCTAAACCTGATAGACTTCTTTGAAGTGGTCACCAAAGCCGTAGATGAGGGTAAGGTGGTTCACACAGCCTATCTCGATCTCGCCAAGGCTTTCGACACCATCCACCACTCTGGAATTATAGATAAACTCACTAAACTAGGTATAAATCCCTATGTCACAAGATGGGTTACCAACTGGCTCACTGACAGAACCCACACTGTGAAAGTAGCAGACTCCAAATCCGACTTCAGACTAGTGTCAAGTGGGGTACGACAGGGTTCAGTCCTGGGTCCTCTAGTGTTTGGTATCTACTTCTCTGAATTACAGGCTAACACAGAAGGTCTTTGGCTAACAAAGTTCGCAGATGACTGCAAACTAGGAGCCATAATCAAAACTCCAAAAGATGTGGACATCCTACAAAAGAGCCTCGCTTAGACAGATGCCTGGTGTCAAAGCCATGGCCTCAAGCTCAATGCCAAAAAGTGCATTGTCATCCCCTTTGGTAAAAACTCTGTACCCATGAACTACAACATAGGCGGTAGTATACTTAACACTGAAAGCGTTATAAGAGACCTTTGGACACAGGTGGACAGTAGTCTCTCCTTTGATAATCACATCGCCACAGCAGTCAGGAAATCCTTCTACCTGGCACACCTCATCACAAAAGGTTTCTCATCCAGAAAAAAAGAGGTCATTATTCCCCTCTACTCATCACTCATTAGACCCATTATAGAGTACAACGCCCCATTTGGTATGTACCTCACAAGACATCTACAACAACTGGAAAGGCTGCAGAAATACCTTACAAAGAGGATTACCAGCCTCAAACAGATGCCCTATGCAGACCGTCTCAAAAAACTGCAGCTTTACTCCTTCATTATTGCCTACTCAGAGGCGATCTCTGCCTAACATACAAAGCTATGTCAAACCCAGAGGTGTTGGACATGCTCCACTTAAAGAAATCCCAATCCCTCCGAGCTACATGCTTTAGGGACTTAAATCTTGCCACCACAATAAACAGAACATGCTGGAGGGTTAGATTCCTGTCCCAGAGACTTCCCATACTCTGGAACAAACTACCTATATATATCAAACAAAGCTCCTCATTAGCACTATTAAAGAAAAATCTTGATGATTGGATGGGAGATAGGAAATTCACCCCAGGGATCACTTCTGTGGCTCTGCTCGACAATGGCACAGGAAAATAATTTTCTTGGGTTGCGAAAGCCAGGCTACCTTTTGGCTAGGCTTATATAGGCCCTAGGGCCAATAGCCTAGTACCTACTTATGAACCTATGAACCTATGAGCAATAAATAAATGGAGGAGGAGGATCATTTTGGAGTGACAGCTTTGTAATGCAGTTCTTTATTATGGTTAGCATACCCAACATAAATGGACAATTTTAACTATCCCTAATACTCAAAGTAGATGACATAGAATATCATGGACCTTATATATACTGCTCTAACAGCTTACTCTTATCCAAAATGAGGTGAGCATAAGACACTCATCTACCCACAGCAATGCCTCAACATGTCTCCAGTACTCATTGTGGCAGAAGAATGCATTTTCAGGATTTATTAAGGTACAGTGCAACACACATGAGTTAAATATATACCAGTAAGAAGATGTGTGAGAGATTGTGTAGGATTGGCTGGTAAGATTTCCTTAACAGTGATCGTAGTGGAGATGGGGTGCTCAAGGCCATCTGTTCGACTAGTGTATCCCACCTCTATCGAGTTTCATGATGAGTAACAAACTGATTCTTTAAGTTCCATTACCATGTAGCCAAAGAATATTTAATTGCTGTAGAATGCTGTAAAATCTGATAGAGAGGAATGATTGGTACTTGAATATGTTCCTAGTAGTCCATCATTGTAATATCCTGGTCTCTAAACTTCTTCAGTAGAAACCCTTTCAGACCATTCTGTAACATCTAGAGGACATTATGTTGCATTTACTCTGCAATTCACAAAAGGATAAAAGTCTGCTTTCTTGAGATGGTTCATGAAGTGATCTGTTAATGGTAATCATCTCTCAGACTAATCTTGCTAATGGAAAAAAGCCACCCCCACCAATTCTTTCATAGCTTTTATTAGTTTGAGAAGGCACTACCATTTTGGGACAGATATATTTTGCATAAAAAGCTCCTGTGAATTATAGGAATAGTTCTAGTTAGAAGGTTCACAGTGACACCATAACATTTAAGGAAAGTAAATAATTCATCTCAGTTTTTGAGGCCCAGCCACAAGTATCCCTCAGGGACGCATGTCAGTGGAGACCTTACCAATGAATCCATTACTTGAAGTTTCTAAATGGATTGGAATTGCTAGAACACTATTAATGAAAAAATGGGTCTATATCATTTCCACAAAGTGACAGTTCAGCAAATGGCATTTCATTGGAAATGCCATTCATTGAAATCCACTCTTGTGGGAGGCTGTGCCCCCACACCCCCCGCTAATTATATATACCAACTCTGACAATGCACTACAGTGGAGAAAGGGCAAATTTCCCGATCCTCACTGTACGGCGATCTCGGTATGAACAGTTTGACAAATGGCATGTTCGATGTAATTGAACTGAAAATCCTGTTTGCTGAACTGAATTTTCGCTGAACTGACATAGACTCGAAAAAACTGGGGTGAATCTACAGCTAAATATAAAGAAAACAGCAGCCTTCCATTAGAGTTACACTTAGCTAATACTTATAGAATTTAGTGAAGTCCTTTATCAGGAGCCAAAACAAAATAGTCTGTGGCAGGGAATGTATTATAGTCAGTGTTAAGAGGATATAATGTTTTGGAAAGTTAATTAACTTTGAGGGTCATACTTTTTTGTTTTTGCAGTAAGCTTAATGTTAGACTAAATTGTGGTGTATTTCAATATTAAACTGTCCCCTTCTCCAGGTTTGGCTTTGATATTCAACTGAAGTTTGGCAAAACCATAACTGCATATATTCACATGCTTTCTTTCACTAGTCACAGACAGACGTTTCCTTTTGGAGTAATTTATTATAACTCTGGAGAATTTTCAGAAACCTGTAATAAATTTCCCAACTAGGTTTCCTCTCTTTAAGGATCCAAGAGATTCACTATGCAAGTATGCGGCCAGTCTAAGCTTGTAGAGAAGCTCCAAAATCTGTAAGGTGAGCAGCAAGCATTTCCATCTCTATAAGAAATGGAAGAAAAAACCTGAGGCATTAGTATACTAAGGAAATATCTGCCCACTTAACACTGACAGCTACATGTGTGCACCTGAGGCATTCGCTTGGAGTTCTATGTGTACATCTGAGGTATTAGCTTGGAGCAGAATGTATACACCTGAGTCTTTAGCTTGGAGCTGTATGTGTACACTTGAGTCTTTAGCATGGAGCTGTATGTGTACACCTGAGGCATTAGCTTGGAGCTGTATGTGTACACCTGAGGCATTAGTATACTAAGCAAATACCTGGCCACTTATCACTAACAGCTACATGTGTGCACCTGAGGCATTAGCTTGTAGCACCAATAACTGATGCTTTGTTGCACAGGGCTGGAGTATAAAGCTGGAACATATGTGTACCAGCACGATTCATGGTCTTTTAGTTGACTAAGTTGAAAGAATCAATATGGGGCATCAGAAGGCTAGAATAATCCATATCAAAATTGTGCCCAGGCTGTATGTTTCTTCACTATGAAATATATGTTAAAAGTAATGGTAAAAAAAGAACACAATAAAATACCAGAAAATAAGTATGCTGATTGTAATGTTGCAGAGAAAATTGTGCTACACATTTTCAGTAACATGTTTCTATCTACATGTAGGTCTCAAAATTCCAATTGAATCATTATAGGTTCATGGGTTCATAGGAGATTACTAGCCTAATGGCTCAATAGCCCTTACAGGCCTAGCTATTATTACCCAAATTTTACTTGATTTTCAGTCCATAAGGGCTAGTGGATGACAGGTTTATGCCTATGCCTTTGAGTATTTTACAGCGTGCTCTTTTCCGCAAGGGACATGGATGACACCCCAGGACTGAATTAATGATTGCCCATCCATTGATCCAAACTGCTTTTGAAGAGGGTAAGGAAATGGCTCTGCTTTACGTGAATAGGAAACCTGTTCCAGAAAAGGGGTAACCTCAGGATAATCCCGAAGACAGATATCTGTCTCCGCAACATATTAAATCAAGGAATACTTTCAAATTCTATACTACCTGTATATCATAGCATTATAAACATAAGGATAAATGCTACTTACAAATTCTACTTAGGCATAAAAAATATCAGCTAAGTGAATAATCCTTGAGTCAGTCTTATAGCTTTTCATTTGAAGTCCAGCATACTATCCACTTTCCTATATAATCTGTGCCACTTTACTAAATTATTTTTCATCGCCAAATTTCAATATAATGAACCTATTTCTCATACAGGGATTACATTGCAAATTAATTCAAGTACTAAACTTGTTCTCAGTTGACTGGTGGGGGTTGAGCGTTGACATAATAGCTAGGGTGTTTGCTTAGCAGACACAAGGTGCAGAGTTTGATTCTTAAATGGGCTAATTGTCTAGGTTTAAAATGGCCCACAAGGGTGTTAGTCTAGTATTAATCTATTAATTTATCACTGCAACCTCCACCCTCCCCATACAAAAAAAAAATCATCTCCCAGATCACATTGCCTAAGAGTACAAGGGTTGTCTTTGTTTCACATCAATATCAGCTATTCCCTTTTCCTTAAAAGGTATTGAAACCTTAGAGTTAATGATTTAGTCTGCACACACTGGGATCTGCAGGTGTGACAAACCCTTCATGTGTAACCAAGTGCTGTATTATATTAATTTTCATTTTTGTAAGTAAAAATTATTTTTTTTAAGTTTTGACATTGTCCTTCACATTTTTGATATTTTGTTGTTGATATTTAATGCAGTTCAATCCTATTAGTACTATACGGTCTCTGTGTATGACCTCTTTTTCCTTTGCTATACTGCATGATATATTCTGTAAGAAATTAGACCAATAACTTTGCTATATTAGCCTTGAATCCCCCTTTCCAAGATTTTCATCTCCTGCCCTTTTTTGTTCACTTCTGTCTTTTTTTGTCAGTAATGCTTCCCTTTAGTTTATTATTTAATTATTTATTTAAAAGGTGGGGAAGCTGGGGATTTCCTCTTAACCTTTTCTACCAATAGAAGGGCCAAAGACAATGACAAACAGAATTGTCATATCAGGCTTTTTGCGAGGTAAAAGAGATATGAAGTATGATGCTGTATTTCATTAAAGTCTTTGTTTACTAATATTCATTGTATCCATTTCAGGGTACAATGGGATCAGGGTTCTATCCCAGTTAATAAATCCAAAGTAAAATAAATTAAATAAAGGGGGAGGGAGACAACCTAGCTGAGAACTCAGTAGTGGAGAGTTGAAAAACTATTTCTGGATAGGATGCCAGTCCTTCAAAAGATATGTGTCATGCACACCTATGGGTAGTTTAAAGAACCTCCAGTTCATCTATGGCATTGCTTTAGACTATGGTTGGAAACCAAAATAACCAGCAAATCTCCAACTGACCACAAGAAATACATGCAGACTCCACAAAAGAAGCACCCTTCAGTTCTGTATCTGTTACATTACAGATGTAGGATAATATACGATACAGAAACTGTGGCTTGTGTAAAAATGATTTACTATAGAAAAACTGCACATCAGGTATAAAATCTTGAGCAGAATATTTGCCTAGTCTCTGCGCCACTGTCACTAAAAAGATACACTCCAAAATTGTTGCTGTCCAGGTGAAAGAGAAGTAGCTGGTATGTGCAGCACTGGAACCACAGATCTGATGCAGAAAATGTGAAAAACACACAAATTTTAATTATTTTTATTTACTTGTATGGTGTGTTTGAAAACATTAGAAGACATGATGTTATATGTGGCAGTTCTGCTACCCACACCTAACCCCAAACCACAATAAATCCTGTTGCCTAGTTATAACCTCACAAACCCCAATTCACAATAAATCCTGTTGCCAGTTATAACCTCACAAATCCCAGTCCAGGATAAATCCTCTCACCCACTTATAACCTTGCAAAACCTCAATCCATGAAAAATCCTGTCACCCAGTTTTAACCTCATAATCCTCAAGCCATGATCTTTGTTTGAAAAGACTTGAAGCCTCCATAAACTACAGCACTGCTGGTGATTCCCTGCTGGATGAAAAAAATGTATTTTGTGTCTGTGATTGTTTAATGCTGCTTTCTGATGCATGCTCCATTTTGTTTTCTGCTTTAAGAAATCCACTTGCCGTGGTGTTTTTGTTCCACATGAAAGGTGGACACAAATTATCTAGGCTGCTCATTTCACGTTTTTTCATTGGTTAAAAAATGTCTCTTTAGTGAGACTTAAATACTCAAAGAAATTCTGGGCCTCTGTCTTTGAAAATATTTGAAGCCTGTATAAACTAAACCACTGCTGGTGATTCCCTGCTTTGTTTCCCATCTAACCTCCTGTTTGTTGATTTGCTTCTTAAACCTGGTGACTTGAAGCTGCAAATCCCTACTGTAAATTGAGCTTAATAAGCTCCTCCCTTTCTACACTGTCGTTGATACCCTGAATTATTTATTTGCCTTTCCATGTGCTTATATTGAAAAAGTGCATTTTGCCTTCCATTGTCTGTTCTACTTGATCTAGCTAGCTGTTGGATAAAGTAGTGTACACTCTAGCAAACAATTGCTTTTACAGAAAAGAGGTCAGTGGATTTTCCATCTAGTGCACTGGGAGGTAGATTTGTCTGTTGAGATTGAGGAAACATTTGAGATTTCTGAATGTAGTTTTATTTGTTGGAGTGCTTATCTTGTTTTTTAGTGCCTTTATAAATTCTATACAATTGAGTGGCTCTTGGCTCATTTTTTCAAAGCAAAGTACGTTTATTGAATAATCATACTTTTATAAGCTGTTTAAAGTACACTGTTGTATTTGCATCTTTAAGTTTGTTTGTGATTGCATTTCACTCTGGACAGTCCTTTACTGTGCTTTTGCATCGGGAGGATTGGAATTGTTCATCTGGTGGCAGTGCGTGTTTACCTGGTCTGTCTGAGCTGGGACTCACACAAAAGGGCTCTAAGTATTTTTTGCACTTCTCTGCACTTGATTTGCACTGTTCTCATACATAGATAGCATAGACTAGATTCAGACTTGCTGAATCTAACCTGTTATTGATACACTTGACCACTAAACCAGCCATCTTACATTAAGAAGAGCTCCCATGCACCCCTGAGGCAGAAGAGTGTGGATCCAGCCTTGTCTGAGCTGGGAATTGCTGGAGGAAAGTTCACTGTGTATTTTCCTATTGGTAAATTAGCTTAAAAATGTCTTAATCTTGCCTGTATTTAAGCCTCACATTTGCATGTTCCAGCTCATCATACAACAGCAGTTAGGGGTGCCCTGTATAGAAGGAAACACTCTGAAACTCAATTTTTCCCTAGACATCTGTCAGTGGAACCATCCCAAGATTTCCTACGGCACTATAGGCACACTGAGCAGTCTTGCCACACTTATCAGCCATAGGCTTCAATAGAACAAGCACCTTTGTTAGTCCTAGCGCAAACATTAGTCAAACTAGCCAAATCCCTTCCTTAATAGTACATATGGTAAAAACCTGCTATAACAGACTGGCAGTTTCCTAAAACAAACAAAAAAAATACCCTATGTGAGAGATGTAATTACAGTATACAATTGGAATCAATTCTCTCATGTGACAACACACCAAACATCAAACATCAACACACACACAACACATAAACCTACATATACAGAGGTATTCACTAGAAGCCTACCAAAAGATCAGAGACCTCCCAAACGTAAACCACTTATACATACTGCTATGCAAATAGAAACCGCTACACTTAATAACACATACACCTGTGCCTCAGCAAACAAGTCCCTAAGACAAAACATCTCAAAATCAAATGTCTTGATCATAGGTGACTCCACAGTGATTCACACAGATGTTCCCCTCACCAGGATGGACAAGAAGAAGGTCACGGTCAGCTGCCTGTCAGGTGCCAGGATCCTCAAATCATATATGCACTCAAGTCACTCAACAAGTGCTGCTATGACTGTCATAGTCCATGTTGGGGTGAATGACTTGAAACGTACCTCTCTGGACTATATAAAGAGAGTCATAACTGAACTCAAAGATTATGTGTCCCAGGCTGGTATGACTCTAGCCCTAAGCAGCATTCTACCTTCACTCAAGATAATGCCACAATATAAACAAAAAATGATTGACTTCAACAACTGGCTTAGCTTGTGGTATCAGTCCAGGGGGATCCAGTATCTGGCAGCCTGGAAGGACATGGTTGACAGGCCACACTGCTTTGCCAGAGATGGTCTGCACCTGTCTCCTCTAGGCTTTCAGATACTGGCAAAGCGCTTGCCACCATAGTTCATTTATAGGCAATGTCAAAACAACAAAATGTCTGACGTAACAAAATCCACTCAAGACAAAATCAAGATTCTGCTGCTTAATGCTAGATGTATAAACATGAAACTGCACTCCCTGGAAGCACTTCTCACCTTGGAAGATGCCAATGTCTGTGCAGTCACGGAGACATGGTTCAAAGCCGCAGAGAGCACCCTGACCCTGGAAGTCTACAATGCCTTCCACATATTCAGACCTCAAAATGAGCATGAAAGAACCAAAGGTGGATGTGTATCCATCTTCATGAAAGTCAAGTTTATATTGTGGCATTATCTTGAGTGAAGGCACCTCAAGACTGGTCAAACAGTACATCTTTCTCTAACTAGTTCATGTCCAATTAACTATAGGCAAAATAAACTACCACATCATTGCTAATGATAGGTACCCCACCATGAACCAAGAAGAGCACACCACCTATGTAAACTTACTAGAGCCATACAGCCCAACACCATAGTCATAGGAAATTTCAACTATCCTTCCATTGACTGGGTGACATATGTGAGCACAAACATGTTTACCAAAAGGTTTCTGAACTTTGTCAATACAAATACTCTGGAACAGATAGTCTGCTCCCCCACAAGGGACTGGAATGTCCTAGACATTGTAGTCACCATCATGAGGGCGTCAGTGCACTCTACCCTATGTGTTGCCCTCCCTGGTAAGGTCAAACCATAAATCAGTCTCATTCGAAATAACTATTGAACCTGTCACCACCACAAGAGCAAAAAAATTAAAAAGCATTTCCAAAGCAAACTACAGCTTACTAAGGGATGGTATAAAAAGTTTTATACCCCCCACAATCACAGACAAAAATGAGTCCTATGCAGAGGTATATACAAATGCCCTGTATAAACACTTGAGCAACTGTATAGACTCAGCTATGCCTGACTGGATTAAAACCCTGTCCTGCTGAAAAAACAAGTTACCCTGGTGGACCTCAAGTATAAACTGATTATATAACAAAAGCAGGAAACTGATATTTAAGAACAAGAGGGAACTGATGAAGCAGATGAAGAATTCCCTCTGCAGCTTGAACAAGCAATTACAACTGAAATCTTATATGGAATGCCCAACTATGTGCGGAACTGGTAGTAGATGGTACCACTAGTACTGTACCAGAGGAAATTGCCAACCTGCTAGCTGACAGATTTGGCACAAACGTCATCCCCTGTCCCCACCAGCCATACTTCAGGGCATACCTGACATCAGTCCTCTGCCTAGTATCTCTAGAGATCAGGTCATATCTGTGCTTTCCAAGGCCAAACACATGGGCTAAATGGGACCAGATAGCATCCCAGGTTTCTTATTAAGCAATCTAAAACAGGATCTAGTGGACCCACTTGGCATTCTCTTTAACCATAGCCTGAGAACTGGCTTTGTTTCATCAGAGTGAAGAATAGCAACAGTAATCCCCTTGCACAAAGGGAGGTCATCAACCAACCCTGGGAACTCTAGACCCATTAGTCTAACCAGCCTTGTCTGCAAGGTCATGGAAAAAAATCATCATAGTCCTTATCAACAAGGACATAGCCAACCTTCAAACTCTAGATCCAACCCAATTTGGCTTCATTAAGGGTATATCATGCTTATTAAACCTAATAGACTTCTTAGAGAAAGTTACAAAAGCCCTGGATGAAGGTAAGACAGTGCATGTTGCTTATATTGAACTAGCCAAGGCTTTTGACACAATCCTCCACTCAGATATCTTTGAGAAACTCTCCCAGCTGGGGATTAACCCTTATGTGACTTGATGGGTAGCCAGCTAGATCACCAACAGAACAGATACTGTCAAAGGTGGTGACTCCACCTCTATCAATAGACCTGTCACCAGTAGCGTACCACAAGGATCTGTGCTGGGCCTTTACTGTCTGGAGTCTATTTCTCGGACGTCCAGACTAAAGTAGATGGCTTTTGGCTTACCAGGTTCACTGATGATTTTCAAATTGGGTGCAGTGATTGAGTCCCCCAACAATGTTAACATATTGTGTCTATATTACTCTGTTGAAAACTCAAGCTGTCGACAGTGTAATAATCGACACAAAAATGTCGAAACCCCCGAAAATTGAACATACACAAAAAAAAAAAAAAAAAACACCCAAACACAACACAAATTGCTCTATGCAGGGGGACAAGCCCCCCCTGCACCCCCCAAACCTCCGCTACTTAAATATACCAACTCCGAGATTGCACTACATTGCAGTAAACGGAAATCTCCCATTACAGAGATTTCTATTTACATGCGCAATGACTTTCGCTTTCGACATTTTGGTGCCGACAATATCAACTTCGATATTGTTGGCCTTCGACAGGGTGAAGTAGACACAACATATTACAGGCGGGGCTAATATAGGCAAATGACTGGTGCCAAAGCCACTGTGTATAACTAAATGCAGAAAAGTGCATTATTATCCCCTTTGGCAAAGCAGAATTCCTGCTAATTGCAATATTGACAGCCCTACCCTAAGTTCATACCCAGTGCTGCGAGATCTGAGAACACAGGTAGATGGCAATCTGACCTTCAACCACCAAGTTTCCACAATGGTAAAGAAAGCCTTCTACATTGCACATCTCATACGTAAGGGTATCACATCCAGGTCTAAGGATGTTATAACTGAACTGTACTCAACCCTTATCAAACCATTAATAGAGTACAATGTTTCCTTCTGCATGTACCTAACCAAATACCTGCAGCAGCTGGAGGGATCACAGAGGTTTCTCACCAAGAAAATACAAGGCCTCTAAACCATGACTTAAGTGCATAGATTGAAATCCCTGTCACCATACCTCTCAACCTCTTAGAGCAAAAAATTTGGACAAAGCCATAGATAATGGCATAACAAAGGACCAAAAATAGGGACAATTTTTTAAATATTGCTCTTACAAACTTAGAAAGAAGATAGAGTAACAGGCTTTGCATTAGCATGAATTTTCTGAAGGGTGTGAAGTGTGAAACTCAAATGTCTATAATTATTTTCTGAATTAAGTCTAGAAATTATTTGCCAACAATTTCCTAGAAACCCACAATTTTATGAAAAATGGACCAAAAATATGAGGCAGAAATCTGGACATTCTGCAAAAATCTGTACAGTTGAGAGCTATGCCTGTCACTGTACTCTGTATCATATGGGCTGCTCTGACCTTGAGCTGATGGATATACTGCAGATCTGTAAGGTAAATGGCACAATAGTCACTCTAGGGATCTTAACCTAGCCTGTGACATTAACAGAATATGCTGGAAAGACAGCTATATCTCCCAGAGATTGCCGCTGGAATTTCCTGGAATAAACTTCCAATTCCTGTGAAGCAGAGCTCCTCAGTGACCCCATTCAAGTGCAACCTGGACAAATGGATGGGAGACAGGGGGAGATGGTGTTTATCATACATGTGCTATGTGAATTACATCCATCTAACCAAAGACAATTGAGGCAACTCGGGATTAGCATGGGTAGGCTGGTAAGGGCTCTAGGGCCACTTGCCTAGTAACTTCATATGAACCTGTGAACCTATAAATGGTAAGTCCTGTCACCTAGTTATAACCTTACAAACCCCAATACAGGATAAACATTCTCATTTTCTTAATATACTATTTTCAAACATTATCTCTCAACTTCGTAGCTCAAGAATTGTGGACAGATCCAAAAATAATGGGATGACCAAAGCCCCAAATCACTCACAGATCATAAAAACGGGTCAGTGCTGGGTCCCCCTACTGTTTGGTATATACTTCTCAGAAGTTCAGGTCAAAACTAAGGGGTTGTGATTGACCAAGTTTGCAGACAACTGAAACTGGGTGCAAATAGTGAATCCCCAAAAGATGTCAGTATACCCCAGGAGGGTCTTACACAAACCAACGATTGGTGTCTTAGTCATGGTCTCAAACTGAATGCAAAGAAATGCATCAACATTCCCTTTGGCACAAACAGTGTCCCTTCACACTATCAAATCAACAACAATACCCTAAGTACCCACAAAGTGTCAATGGTCCTGGGATCACAAGTTGACTGTGACCTTAACGTCAACCACCATGTGTCTACTGTAGTAAGGACGGCTTTCTACCTAGCACACTTAATTAGTGAAGGCATCGCCTCAAGAACAAAAGAGGTTATAACCCCTCTATACTTGACACTAATCTGGCCCATAATTAAGCATATCTCCCCATTTGGCATGTACCGTACAAAGCACCTCACCTGCATCAATTGAAGAGACCTCAGAGGTTTCCAGCTAAGAAGGTCAAGGAACTCCAGCACGTGCTATACACAGACCAAGTAAAGTCCCTGTTAGTATACTCTGTATTGTATAGACTTCTTAGGGAAGATTTATGCCTGGTTTACAGAGCAATCTCTGACCCAAACCTAATGAACTTGCTGTATATCCGTAAATCAAATGGGACTAGGACTACCCATTCCAGGGACCTAAATATGGCCTGTGACTTAAATAGGACATGCTAGTGGGGCAGATTTATCTCTCAGCAGCTGCTGCATCTTTGGAATAGGCTAACTATTTATGTGAAACAGAGCACCTCTATGACACTGTTCAAGAGGAATCTGGACGAGTAGATGGGGCACCAAAATTTCTTACTGGGAATAGCACCCACAATCCTCCTGGACATGGGCAGCCATTACTAAATGCAAACTTGGATATTAACTAACATTTGTATGGTATTACATTGGGATGAAATGGCTAGGCTTGAAATGACCTCCGGGTCAATAGCCTGGTAATCTCCTGTGATCCTATGATCCTACAAATTACTACAGCTTGTGTAAAAAGTTGCTAAAAAAGCAATATGTTTTTCATCAACATGATTTTTCTAATTAATATGAAAAGTATTAAGCTCTAATATCTGGCATTACAGATTGATTATAAATCTCAATGATGTACCACAAATATCAAAAATAAGCAAAAAATCGAACCAAGACAAGAGTTTTCACTGTGTGATACCTTAAACCTCCTGTAATAGAGGACATGGGATATACGCAAATGACTCCTTAAGGACATCAAGTGTTTCAGCTATATGGCTTCTGAATGTCCATGACTTTCACTTATATTAACTTGGCTAGGTTTAAGGTATCATACAGTGAAAACTGTACCTTGACTATTTTTTTTCTTGTAGTTTTTACCAACTGGTTTGTCTGTGTGACCTTTTTACTCTTTGGTTTGGTTGTTAGTTACAAATATCAAAAATGTCATTAGGGGAAAGGCAAAGATATGAGGCAAAAGCAGGAATATTCCACAAAATCAGGGACAATTTACTTTAAGAATACTAAGACAGTATAAGTAAAAGTAAAGATTTTCTTATGTAAACTCATGCAGTAGGGCTAGTAGTAACAGGACTAATAATTATTCTTAGCTCAAGTCCCCATATTAAGGTTAATAGAGGCAGGGCTAATAGCATTAATAACTAATTAAAGGGCAGTTCCACTGATGTAAATGTATAAACGTCTATGACCAAGGTGACTCAAGCTCCAAGGACATGTCATCTTAGAGAAGAATCATTTTTCTCGGAATTATTGTGAGGACAGTCCCTTGCAGTTCATGTAAAAAAAATGTTATTTCAGAGATTATAATTAATTATGTATTTTATATCAATTTACATGCCAGGAGTGCAATATTCCTGTGTAGACTGAGTGTGATATATGTATCATTACTATGCTTAAATAAACCCACTGAAATTATATACCCTATTTGAATGTTATATGCTATCTGTAGCTGCCAAGAGCCTTGAAGTTTTATTTTGAAATTATGTAACTTAGATTTTCTTCAGCTTTGGTAACATAAAGCATATATTTTCCTTACAATCACATATAGCGCAACAACAAGTACCTCTTTTCAGGTTCTCAGTCAAATCACCATGGCTACTGGCATCTACACTGACCCCGTGAATTGTGGGTAAAACCTCCTTGAGTGTTCCTACAAATACAATCAGTTTAGCACTGATCGTATTCATTGTCATGATGATCTGATATTACCAAGCACTTTAAGCGAGTTACCAGTTTTAATAAGAAACCCAAACTTCAAATTAAGAGTGATGGTATAAAGAAAGAGTGTGCCTGGCTTAGCAGCTTGAATCTTTTTTGGCTATTCTACAAAGTAACAGCAAATATGCCAAGTACAAATATGGGTGTGGAGGAGAGCTCAGAATTATCTTTAACTGGATACTAACCGAATGTTCATGGTAGAGTGTTTACTATTATGGATTCATATATTTATTTGATGTTACTAGATAATAGGCAGTTATGCTTTCTGAAGCCTAGTTACTGCTATCCCACTGGTACACCCAGCTAGCTACTCCTCCTAAAAATAAGCTGTAAGGTATTTAGACCTTGAGTAAACTACATTTCCAACCCGTTTTCTAAGTAAGGTTTGAAGATCACGATGGACTTGCATTGTTTTACAGAAAGTAAAACTATGTTCCAGAGGTGGGGAATTCTTTGGGAGAAATATCTGTCATGCTAACAAGTCCACTTTAAGTTGTAATATAGATATAGGTCTCTCAATCATGTGATTGGGTTACTGGTATTTTTACAGATATGTGTCATAGACGAAGCAGGATTGGGTCATTTACAGCTTTGTAGATGAGGCAAGGTATAGCTCACTCTGTTGGGGGGCTGTAGAACACATAGAAGAGAGACCGGGCGTGTAGATGCTCTAGGGAACTTAGAAAGCTCATGCCTGAGATTGTTTTATTGAGGAACTGGGTAAGAAGGGGTTCAAGATGGGTTAGGTGGTTGGATATGCACTGTCTAAGTTAACTATTTTCTAGCGAAGATATTATATGCATCTGCAGAACAGTTCTAGACATATCCTGAAAAGAAAGAAATCACACAATATTTCAGAACTGTGCTGTTAATGTGGTTAGCTGAGCATTTCAACAAGTTATTTAACTCCTAAAACCACAAAAACAGTCACCAGCCCACACAGGTTCCTGAGTTCTGAATAAATCCAAAAGCAAGTAATGATAAAAACACAGAAGAACTCGGGTACGACCAAGCTTTACAATTTCAATTGAAGTTTTAATGATAAAACATAAGTGCTTTTGCAGGAAAATCTGCTTCATCCGATGCTAATAAATACAACTGAAATGTGTTTCTTTTTATACAACCTCTAGCAAGCACTAGTAGTCACATGATACAAATTAAGTAAAAACAATTAACGCATAGGGTGTAACTTGAGCTTACTACCCCACTGAATGAAAGAAATGCTTGCAAGCATGCACTGCTATCAATAGAAGGCACTTATGAAAAATATATAAAAAATTAACATTTATATATATATATATATATGTCTAATAATCCATCTGACCTCTAACTGCTCAGTCATATTATGTATGTCTCCCCGCCGATGTCAAAAATTCTGCCTGTGGCCATAAACGTAAAGGTGTGTTTAGAGTTAGTACCAATAACATGCTTGGCCAAAGCACTAACTTTATTTCTCCTGTTGATATAGTAAACTATATGTTGGCTCTCACATGTGGCTTGCACCTGAAAGTGAAACACATTCTGGTCCGGATGTTCAAAGCTAGCTGTGTTGTCAATGTATTTACAATAGTTGCATTTACCACACGCGATATCCAATATATAGTTTATTTAGCTCATTGCCTTAATGTAAAAAAATTCTATATAGGCAAAACAGACAGACCCTCCAAAGAAAGGATTTGAGAACAGATTTACTATATCCATATAAATGGCCACAGGCAGAACGTTTGACAACATCAGGGGAGGAGACATATGTAATATGACTGAGCAGTTAGAGGCCAGATGGATTATTAGACTTGGGGAGATTTAGGGCATGGTTTAAATGAACATGTGCCACTTAAACCCAAGCTTAAATCCAGACCCTTGTTTAGATAGTTTTTTCCACGTTTTTCTTTTTAAATGTACCACTAATAAAGTGTGCTTACTTATATACGTAATCCTTTATGTATATTTTTATACATACACATTTACAAATATATAAATGTTGTATCTAAAGTTGCATTTAAAAAGACTGTGTTTTACATATGTATATATGTT
>NC_056743.1:1816794925-1816899925 GCF_019279795.1 Protopterus annectens
AACTAAATTTCCAAGTATACTTAAAACAGGAAATAAGTAGATTTCTGCAACCCATTCAGTATGATAGCAGTTTCAAAAAAAGGTAAGCAACAAAGCAAAACTAGATGTCACTTTAAAGCAGGGATTTCATGTTGCCGATGACCATCTTACAGATGCAGTGGTCATATAAAGTGGTGTGTTATGGAGAGAAATGAAAGATCAGTAGGCCAGTAACCAATAGTATATTAAAACATCAGTCCTTTTAAAAGATATTGGTTGGGGTTCAGAGACAAGAGCTGCACACCTACACAGGACTAGCATTTGTGGAGCCCCCTTGGATGGGATGCTCCTGCATGTTGAGCAAAAAGGACCACATAACACAGCAGAGATGCTCGCAGTGATAACAAGGAGAGCAATACTATGGTAACATATGTCAGAAGCGGCACTATAATAGCATGCATATTGACATGAAATACATGAAGGCCAGGGCATGTTAATGTGCTCAAAACAGCTTATGCTGCCATGTACAATACTTGTTGTTCTTCTTCTGGCTTTTCCTGGTTAGGGGTCGCCATATTGGAACGCCGGGCCACTAATAATTGGCAGTTGATTTTTACAGTGCCGAGGTGCCAGCCTGAAACCCACCCTTCAACGAAGGCTTGCCCATTCACGCATATCTTTCGAATGCCACTTGACCACGGGGAGGACATGCAAACTTCACACAGAAGATGCTCCAGCCAAGAAATGAATGGCAGAACCTCTTGCTGTGAGCTGACAACACTACTGCTGCACCACCATGGCTGCTGCCATGTACAATACTATGGTAACATATGTCAGAAGCGCACTATAATAGCATGCATGTTGACATGAAATACATGAGGGCCAGGGCATGTTAATGTGCTCAAAACAGCTTATGCTGCCATATTCAATACTATGGTAACATATGTCAGAAGCGGGACTATAATAGCATGCATGTTGACATGAAATACATGAGGGCTATGGCATGTTAATGTCCTCAAAACAGCTTATGCTGCCATGTACTATACTATGGTAACATGTCAGAAGTGGCACTATAATAGCATGCATGTTGACATGAAATACATCAGGGCCAGGGCATGTTAATGGGCTCAAAACAGCTTATGCTGCCATGTACAATATTATGGTAACATATGTCAGAAGCGTCACTGTAATAGCATGCATGATAACATGAACTACATGAGGGCTGCATGGTGACATCAGTTACATGATGGTGAGGACATGTTAATGTGCTCAAAACAACTTATGCTGCCATGCACAATGGAGTGGTAACATATGTCAGGAGCAGCACTATAATAGCATGCATGGTAACATGAATTGCATGATGGCCAGGGCATGTTAATGTGCTCAAAACAGCTTATGCTGCCATGCACAATGCAATGATAACGTATGTCAGATGCGGCACTATAATAACATGCATGGTGACATTAATTACATGAGGGCTAAGGCATGTTAATGTGCTCAAAGCATCTTATGCTGCCATGCACAATGCAGTGGTACATAGCTTTAGCCAACAGTACACAGTCACAAGAAGGCCATTGTGGGTGTGTGCCAAGCAGACAGGCTGTCCCATTCATCATATAAATGGAGAGGAATGGGGATAGGTAGGAAAGCAGAAAAAGGGAGAACAACAAGCAGAGTTAAATACAGTTGGATAACCATAGGACATAAATGGGGAGATGTTTTTTTGTGGGATAGGGGCATTTTTTCATTTTCAAAAGACAAAGATAGATGAGGAAAATTCTGAGGTATAGTTGTGATGGAGTAGAAGCCAGGTACATGTGGCAACCGCAGAAAAGCATGGAATGGACACAGACAGGCAGGGGCAGTATGCACACAAAAGGTAAGGAGGACACTGGGTGGATGCATTCATACAATGCGTGAACAATGAACAAGTAACTGGGAATGACACATAAGATAAAGAACATACTAAAAGGGGATAGAAGAGGTTTCTGGCATGACTGACTGCCAGACTCAACCAAAGGGCAACAACCTCAAGCATCACTTCCTGGATGTCAAGTTTTATGGGACAATTGCTTCTCTGGAAAACCAAAGGGCATGGCCTACCAATAGTGTCCAAAAGGACTTCTTCATGCCAAGGCAGCTATCCAGCTACCACCACACCTCAGCAGCAGGCAGCATCCACAACCAGTAGAGCACTGCAGCCTCCTCTGGACTAACTTCAGGGAATAAATTTGCACTCTCCACTCCTTAAATGCAGACATGGATGGTACCAGTAAAACCCCTGTAGACCACATTCATCAGAAGTACAGTCACCAGATGCAGAAACTTGCAGAGATCAAGATTAGCAGAACCATTTCTCCGTCTCTTTCCATACCTGGACTTGAAGAAGGATGACACAATGGAAAAATCACACAAACATGTGTGATGAAAGTACTATGAAGCTGTACATTGCACAGCAGAAGATATACACAGCCCAGTGCTTGGAGAGGTGCTTCTGTCTTTTGTGACATCCAGTCATGTTAAGGTGACATTCCTCATTCACTGCATAAAAAGTATGCTCTTATACAAGTGAGCATACTACAAGACAATATATATAGCAGTAACCAAATAAAAAAATGCCTACAACACATTTTTGGTTCACTGTCCTGAATGTTTGCCTCCAAGTGGCAGAGCATTCTAGGATGGCAATCCTTAGGTCATCATAGCAATGATTAAAGGGCAACGTTCCATGGCTAATGCTAGCGCTAGCGCTTAACACCTTTGCTGGCTCCTATTAGTCATCGTTCTTCTACGAAGGGCTGTCATTTGTAAAATTCCTGAGCAGGAAGAATATTCAAATCCTTCCCTCCTTGGCATATAATGCAGCAGCCCTGCTTTTACCAGTCTCCGAGGAAGTCATAGCCACTCAATAGATCCCCTTGAGGAGTAGCCACATGTGTATGGATACCCACTGGTGAATCACTTAGCACACAGCAAAAAGCTGCATAGAAACACTACTGTTATACATATTCCTTATTCATGAGTATTGTGGTCATATATGTCATACTAAATGGTGATGGTGGAAGCACAGGGTTAGTAATGTTCATTATAGTAGACTGTAGCACACAATACTGCTTGACTGGAGAGAGGTATTACCCATAGCCCCCCCGCATATCTGTTCTTCCAAGCACCTCTAGTCTACAAGTGCACTATCCTGAACAACAAATGATGCCTTTCAATGTATTGTATAATACCTAAATTCAGCCCTATAAAAATACTCCTCCAAACGTCCCCTGTGATCAAATGACCATTCACAGCTCATTGTTCAAAAACCCTCAAGTTCTGCAGGATACTGCCTATATTCCTATTAAAGCTTCGAATAGTATTTCTATAAAATTCAAAAAGACAGTAATCTCTGACAATAAATCCAGACAATCCAAGAAAAGGTTTACTAGATATAAAGATATTCGAACCACTTCCAGATTAAAAACAACTTAATTTATCAATGCTAGCTCACACTTTCACATTCAGTGCTTCATCAATCAATAAAATACTTAAAAAAAACAGCTCATTCTTATATATTTGTTAAAAATCACATGGTATAAAATCAATTAGCAAGTCACATAATCCATATAAATTATCAACAATAAAATTCTTAAAGCAATATTTTGCACTGATGCTATTTAACTTGATTGTGTAGTTCCTTCAATATTGGCTTACTATTAACCATACCTTTTAATCCTGGGTGTTTGTAAGCCCTAAATTTAACAATCTGTTTTTATTCTTCCATTTCTGTAATACGTACTATAGCTACCCCTCTTATCTGCACACACCCACAATGACCTTTAAAATCATAAATCTGAAAGAATGTTTATCATTAGTTTCCTTCATATACTTATATAAAGCATTTCTTTCTAAATGTCTTCTAATATCTGGTAAATGATCACCTATGTCTTACTTACATAAAAAGCTTCATGTATCTCACACTTCACCATATATATAATCTTTTTTGTTTCACAGTTTGCATAAACCTGTAGTATAAATTGCTTACGATTAACCAAGTGTTTAATATATTTATCTTTTTATATATATTTACAATAAGTACATTTCATGCACATATACATATTTCTCTTTTAACCCGATTAATTGTTTTTATTTGTTGTTTATAATATAACTTATTTTTCATTTTTTGTGATCTTTTGCATCCAAAACTAGGTCGTGTATCAACAATTTCTTTCAGTTTTGGAATCTGCTGTAAAATATTTCTGTACTCATCAGGACAAACTCCTCCTTCCAATCCTTCAGACGTTCGCTAAAAGATTACTTAATCAATGTATGTCTTTGCGATACACAGTACCACATTATAGCTCACTACTTATCTCTGGTTGTAAACCCTCTTTCATACCTTTCCCGTAAAACAACACAAAAAACAAACATTTGTACTGCTAACTCCTAATGTAACTTTCATGTTCAAATATATTGAATTCCCATTCTATCAGTTTTTAGCATATAAACTGGAATCTGTCCTCCTTGAACTCAAGTACATAATATAGAAACTGTTCACTTACTTGATGTATATAGTTAAACAATATACCTATTATTTCATTTATACAGTGGATATAAAAAGTGTATACACCCTTGTTAAAATGCCAGTTTTTTGTGATATAAAAAAATGAGACCACGAAAAATAATTTCAAAACTTTTCCCACCTTTAATGTGACCAATAACCTCTACAATTCAATTGAAAAACAAATCTGTTAGGGGAAAAATATAAAAAATAAAACAATATACAATAACCTGCTTGCATAAGTGTGCACACCCTTAAACTAATACTTTGCTGAAGCACCTTTTGATTTAATTACAGCATTCAGCTTTCTAGGGTACACACCTGCCATCAATTAAACATACTCTGATTAAGCCCCCAAAAAGTTCAGCTGTCGTAGTAGGATTTTCCTGACATTTACTCAGTGGCCTGCTACAGTAAAAGCCATGGTCCACAGAGAGCTTAGAAAGCATCAAAGGGATCTCATCGTTGAAAGGTATCAGTCAGGAGAAGGGTACAAAAAATATCCACAGCATTGGATAAAGTGGAGAAAATATTGGACAGCAGTGACATTGCAAAGAACTGGACATCCCTCCAAAATTGATGAAAAGACAAGATGAAAACTGCTCAGGGAGGCTGCCAAGAGGCCTACAGCAACACTGAAGGAGCTGCAGGAATTTCTGGCAAGCAAGGATTGTGTACTACATGTGACAACAATCTCCCGTATTCTCCATATCTCTGGACTATGGGGCAGGGTTGCAAGATGTAAACCTTTTCTTACACAGAAAAACATCCAGGCCTGGCTACAATTTGCAAAACAATACATCAAGTCTCCCAAAAACAAGTGGGAAAATGTGTTATGGTCTGATGAAACCAAGGTTGAACATTTCGGCTACAATTACAAAAGGTACATTTGGCTCAAAAACAAAACTTTGCATCTACAAAAGAACACCATCCCCACAGTGAAGCATGGTGGTGGCAGTATCATGCTTGAGGTTGCTTTTCTTCAGCTGGAGCTGGGCCTTTAGTCAAGGTGCAGGGAATTATGAACAGTTCCAAGTACGAGTCACTTTTGGCCCAAAACCTTCAGGCATCTGCTAGAAAGCTGAAGATGAAGAGGAATTTCACCTTTCAACATCACAATGGCCCAAAGCATGCATCCAAATCAACAAAAGAATGACTTCACCAGAAGAAAATTAAAGTTTTGGAATGGCCCAGGCAGAACCCAGACATAAATCCAATAGAATATCTGTGGGGTGACCTGAAGAGAACTGTGCACAAGAGATGCCCTAGCAATCTGACAGATTTGGAGCACTTTTGCAAGGAAGAGTAGGCAAATATTGCCAAGTCAATATGTGCCATGCTAATAGACTCCTACACAAGAAGACTGAATGCTGTAATTAAATCAAAAGGTGCTTCAACAAAGTATTAGTTTAAGGGTGTACACACTTATGCAACCAGCTTATTCTGCATTTTTTTTAATTTTTTTCTATTTTTTCCCCTAACAGATTTGTTTGTTTTTCAATTGAATTGTACAGGTTATAGGTCACATGAAAGGTGGAAAAAGTTTTGAAATTATTTATTGTGGTCTCATTTTTTTATATTACAAAAACCTGGCATTTTAACGGGGCTGTGTACACTTTTTATATCCACTGTATACATATATATATATATATATATATATATATATATATATACATATATATATATATATATATATATATGTGTGTGTGTGTGTGTATATATATATATATATATATATATATATATGTGTGTGTGTGTGTGTGTGTGTGTGTGTGTGTGTGTATATATATATATATATATATATATATATATATATATATATAAATATATATATATATATATATATATATATATATGTATGTATATAAATTTGGGTCTACTTCACTTCACCGAAATCTCATTTCACTAAAATTCATTTCACTGAGACCAAATTGCCTAAAGTTCACAACACTGAAAACTTAATTTCACTGAATCTCATTTCACTGACAGCTTACAGTGCTACATTTCATAAGACTAAATGGGAAACAAAGACAAACAAGCTCACAAAAGTAAAGTCTACCTCCTTCCACAACTTAAAAACTACTAATTTATCCTCTTAACAGAAACCAGACAATATAAAACCAAACTAAGAGGGGGACTATGCCCCCACCCCCCCCAACATGGGGGGCTGTGCCCCCCACAACGCCCTAACTATATATACTAACTCCAGGTTGCACTAGAGTGGGGATGAGGGCATATGTCCTATACTTGCCTTACAGTACTCTACACACCCACATCAAATTTATAGTTAAAATTCAGTGCAATGACATTCAGTGAAGTTAATTTTCAGTAATTTGAACTTTAAGTGATTTGGTCTCAGCAAAATGAATGTCCGTGAAATGGGATTCCGGTGGAGTGAAGTAGACCCATCTATATATATATATATATATATATATATATATATATATATATATATATAGTATAATTATCTGTCTATGATGCTTGCCATTGCTAGTATATATGGATGCAATCGTGCCCACCTCACATTATACTGTTTGTAATTGTTTATTTCTATCTAATAATAGTCAGTATGCATGGTTTTATTAAGTGTTTGCTTTGCAATTTGTAAACAATTATTATATATGTATACATTATTAGAATTGTCACTGTGATCTTATACTTTGGGAAAATGTTGAGTTTTGCTGGAGCTTTTCTTCCCAGGCCTCCACTGAAACTAGGCATTTACCCAGTCAGACCACCACAATAAACAAATGTTAAAAATAAATAAATATCTGTGTTTCCTTGTGTACCAGTGTGAATACCACTTGAGGAAATGGAGGCATATAAGTGTGGCCTGACAATGATGTCAGGTTTTTTATGCTTTTAAAGGTTCCACTGGTAGAGGGTCCAGTACAAGAGGACACCATAAGGCTAACATCAGAACCTGTGGCTGATGATGATCTGATGGCACAGTGGCATTGTCTGCAACACCTCAGGAGTAGGGTCCCCAACATCCACCATTACACAGTTACCTGTAATGGTAATGTCTCAGCATGCAGTCTTATCAGAGCATGCAGTCTTGTCAGAGCACAACAGCCATCATGTACTTGAGAGACCTACATGGGCACCATCTAAGTTCACAGCCTACACAGCATCTGACATCTGTAGCACCTCTGATATGGGCATACGTGTTACATGGGAGAGATGTAAGGGGTTTCGTTCTTTCATGACTTCAGTACTATCCTTGATGTGTGTGCGTGTGTGTGACCCTAAGAATCAACTAGTGGATTTGCAGGTCAGTGATCCAGAATCAGACAGCTGCTGCTAAGCACAGCATTTTAGAGCTGGTGAATGTGGTCCACCACTTGAAGAAGAGCAGGCACGAACTGCCCAGTGAACTCTAGAACTGTCACAGACAGACAGCAGTGCTACTGAGGTTACTGGTGGCAAATGTTGCTGCCATACCTGCATGGACCAGCCACATTACTACTGCCAGCTTGCCCTTATCCACATGCTATGCAGTCTGTGGGCATGCAAAGGCCATCGGACGTTAGACTACATGGACCATTGCTGAGGCAGCATCAGTGGTTTCTGTAGGCAAGTGGCTTGCCACCCCTGCTTGTAGGTGTCATAAAGGTCTACATTATGAGATGCCTCCTCAGGGTACACCTGCACATAATTACAGTTTTACCACTTCTCTGCCACAGATACAGCCCTGACACCCCAAGCCAACACAGTGGACATGATGACTGGTCATATCATGGCAGACCAATCCCATAGCTGAAGGATTTGATTCCTGACTCCACACAAATTCCCAGTGTACATGACCACTGTGTTCATCTCTATTGACCCTTCCCTGCATTATAGCATTGCAATCAACTGTCACTGTGTCCCTCAACCTGTGCAAATGATAATAACCTTGCCCTGCTCAATCCATAACCTGTGCATGGCTTTGCATAGTCTTGGTATGATAACCTATGCACATTTTGTCCAGCATTGCCAGATTAATGGCTCATAGATGTGGGTCAGACACTGACTCTTTGTCAGTGCTGCAAAATATCAGTGTGCATGTGTTCACTGACTGTGGCTCAGCTGCTGATTGCTCCTCCCCTGACTTTCCACCCCACCCTTATATTGCTACTTGCTCCTCCCATGACTCTCCAACCTGCCCTTATATTGCTGCATGATCATTAATGGACTCTCCACCCTTCACTTTTGTTGCTTTGTGGCCTGCCCCTGAGTCTCCATCCTGCCTTTCTAGTATTGCATGCTCTGCTCCTGCCTCTCCACCCTGCCTTTCTGCTGCATCTGTGCCTTGTATGGCATGTACTGCCATGATAATCCCTTACTGCTCTAGCTGTTTACACAATAGCATGTTGTGGCACATGACAAACACTGAAAATATCTTATTTCATGATTATACTGCAGTGTCCCTCTGGAGGTCTAGAAATATGGAAAATTTCCCTTCATAATCCAAATATAAGCCCCTTTATGTTTCAGCTTTCAACATGGCCTGTCTTATTGGACATTTCCTGCATGATATGAGAGTCGTGTATCAGGGTCATCAACCATGCCTCTAGGGCATATCCAGTATCACTTGAAACCCATAACATACAACATATTATAAGTGGACTGCTCCCAACATTCAGGGTACCTGTGTGTATAGGCCTGTCTGGCATGTGTATGCATCCATCAAACCCATATGACCATGTGTAAAATCCCCTGATATGAACTGCTGGTATAGATTGGACATGTGGCATATATGTGAATTGTGTGATCTGCCTGGGTGGTGCACAGACAGATTATTTATAATACCCTAGGTATTAAAAACCACGTGGCATTTTTTGGAGTGAATTCCCTTCTTGCATATATGTCTCTGGCAGTCTGGACCAGGTGCTTCCTTCATAGCAACATGGATACAATTTATGATATATAGTATGTTAACTATATGGGTTATCTTGTAGAAGACCTGCATAGCAACATGGATATAATGTGTGCTGCCCAGTATCTTTGATATATGGACCATCTTATGTAAGACCTGCATAGTGTGTTCAGCCCTCTGGTGTTCTGGGGAACTAGATATGCTGCTCCATATGTTGCAGAATAGAGACAAGAAAGTAGTTTAGGATTTATGAGAATATAGCTTGTGATATCCCTAATGTGTTCCCCCGTGGGTCTACTTCACGTTGTCGTAAGCTACAATATCGAGTCTGATATTGTCGGCACGACAATATCGAAAGTGAAGAACATTGTGCAAGTAAATGGAAATCTCCATAAGGGAAGATTTCCATTTACCTCAATGTAGTGCGGTGTCAGATTTGGTATATTTAAGTAGGTGGGGTGTGGGGGGTGCAGGGGGGCTTGCCTCCCTGCCTACGCCATTTAGTTTTGTTTTTTTTTTTATTTATTTATTTACGTTATTTGATGTTTTACTTAATCGGTCAGTAAAGTTCGACTTTTATTGATTCGATTAAGTAAACTTTTGATAACGTGATATAGACGCTTCCCCCGCAGATCACAGGACAGTTCCTTTTAGCTAAGAGGGTTAATGCTGCAAATACCTTTGTTTTCATAGGTATGAGGGTTCTTTATAGTCTTCTCAATACCATGTGTGGGTGACATAGTTCAACTAAATTCCCTGAATGTATCCTCTATACTGGAAAACCATCCACTATCTGTTGGTTTGTCGGGAGGTGACATATCAGACTCTGTCTGCACCTCCTCCATTGGTGCTGATAGCTGTGACACACACACACACACACACACACACATATACATACACACACACAAACACACACACACACACACACACACACACACACACACACACACACACACACACACACACACACACCATTGTGAGCAATGTCTCTGACAGCACCTGACAACACATGCTGTTGTACTACCTGTGTTGCACTTCCAAACATACATACTGTTATGTACGTCACAAATATCAGTATTCAAAGTGTGTACATACAATAGCAAAGCAATGCCCTTTATACATCTCTGAATCAGTCTGATATTTTGTGTTCCCTTACAATGAATGAATATAGATTCAGTGTGTGTTTGTGTATGTTAAATGGTTGCAGTACATTTTATCAAAAGCCACATAATATCGAACAAAAATCATCAAATAAAACAACATCAATCACAACTGCCTAAGGAAAATGGTTCCCCATGCAGGAACCATGATGAAGCTCATCCAGAACAATGAAATGGTTTGACTTAATGTTTTTTGTTCAGTATTATCTGAGTAGAATAAAACATTCAGATTTGATGATAGAAATGTGTGCGTATATATATATATATATATATATATATATATATATATATATATATATATATATGGGTCTACTTCATATGGTTGACAGGCCATATGATCGACACTCATTTGGTCGACAGTTCATTTGGTCGACAAGCAGATTTGCCCCCCTCCCCAATGTTGTGTGACCCTGGAGTTGATATATATAGTTGGGGGGTGGGGGCACAGCCCCCCACATTGGGGTGTGTGGGGGTGAAGCCCCCCACATAAAATGCTTGTCGACCAAACGAGTGTCGATCATATGGCCTGTCGACCATATGAAGTAGACCCATATATATATATATATATATATATATATATATATATATATATATATATATATATATGACTTTAAAATGAGTAATTGCAATTGAGTTTGATGGAAAGACAAAACATGGAACAAACTATGCCTTTGTGGAGACAAATGCACTCAATGTACTATTAAACATATCATTAATATTTTACAGCAATTTGTGTTATTTCTTTTTGTACTCCTTTTCACGGCTGGGACAGTTTTCGGAAGTATTTGATGTTTATACTACCCCTGAACTAAACAACATTTTTTTAAATTTGTCACTTGGCTCTTGAAATTTGATTGACTTGTGAGGATCAGTTTCTTGTCAGTTGATCCTGGCAGTCCAGTTGTGTTCAGAAGGTATGCTGTCATTTCTGAGTTGAGAGATCAAGTTTTGGTAGCATAGTGGAAAGTAATGCCATCAACAAATGAAAGAAATTTCTTTAGTGACTGTAAAGTAAGATGCCATTACAACTGGGAGACAAATCAAATGATAATGCAGCTTTTCTGTAATGTACTGTAAATTCCATCTTTTATTAACCACATATCATTCAGCTCACTTATGGTTTCCTTGGTAGTTAATTTAAGCTTCACAGATTTTCAACTGTCTTCCCTAAAACCCGAGTTAAACACCACAGCTGCACTTGTAAACACTTTCCAGGCACAGAATGCAAGTATTTTAAATGATTTTTGTTTTGTTTTTAATAAAATTAATGCAAAAGTGTTTTGTTTTCTCATTGTTTGTCTTCCTACTGTATGCACTACATGCTGCTCGAGCACTTCCTGGAGTCATAGTGACAGATTCACAACTAAAGTCATACCCCAGGATTTAATAAGCTCATTTTTCAGTGGAGGAACAGTGTAGCTGCTCCTGCATGGAATATGGCCGCCGAGCGATCCAGTAAACTACTGTTTTGACGTGGACGAGCCTGCCTACACTATTCATGCACTGACACCACTGCATAATGCTAATTACCTCATTTGCTGATGAAAACCATGCAAATGAGGTAAATTAGTGATTCAGCAAGCAGGCAGGCATCTGTGCAAGATTAGTGTTAGTTGCAGAAATGTTTTTGGCTACTAGCCGAATACATTTCTGCAAAAATTAAAATGGAGGCATGACAGCTCAAATAAAAGCATGTATTATAATCTTTAGGCATGCCAATGGCCAAATATATGGCTATTGGCATGGAAAAGTGTTTCATTTTTTATAAAAATAAAAGTTTTTTTTTGTTCAATTTTGGCCGTTTAAGCATTGGGCAGCAGCACACAAACGGGATCATGCCAAAAATAAAAAAAAAATGTGAAAACTCAATTTTAAGGGAAATCTGAATTTTTCCAGTATAGTCTATGGCATGCAGAATCAAAACAATACCAGGGAACAGTGTTTGTCAAGGGGAAAGGCTCTGGTGCAGTGCACTAACTAGGGATTAAGGCAGTAGGGTATGTACATGAGGGGAAATTTACTGAATCACAAAAATATTCTAAGTGCCAAACTGCACGTAACCATTTAGGTGCTATAACACAATAGTGTAAACAGGAGGAGCAACAGGCATGTAAAGGGGGGTATGTCATGCATGGTGTAAGCAGATTGGAACCCTGTGGTGCCCAGATAAGCTTAGCTAAGCACAGCTAAGCAAGGGGGTGTGTCTGAGGCTAATACATTCCATGAAATGAAGGGCTTGTTAGTGTCCAGGGAGGGCCATTTCCTTGTGTTTACATTAGCTAAATGGGTTTGCGTGGTGCCCACCTGGTCTAAAACAAAACATTACCCCCCCCCCCAGAAATAGCAGGACTGTTTACATTTGGGCACCAGGTTTTCTCAGTGCACCTCGTGTCTTAAAAAAGGCGGAAATGGGAAGGGAAAAAAGAGAAAAAAGGAAAATAGCAGAATAAAAGCAATCAAGAACAAATAAGATAGCTAGCAGGTGGATTGCGTTATAGTCAACCAATCATGCAGGCAGCATCTGCAGCACAACAGTATAAACTATGCAAACACAGTATAGTCTGTTTTTTCCCACAAACTCTGCACCACTGGTGTACACATTTGGGGGAATTTTAACTGGAAAAATGTTAGAGACTGCCATTACTTTGATCCATCAGTATGTGCTAGAGGTTAAGGGCGGTGAGGAGGATAATGCTGACAACTGCCACAGACTGAGGAGGAGAAGAGTGTTCAGACCCAGGGTAACTTACCAGGGGCTACATGATCTGGAGATAGTAGCGCGCTACAGGGTGAACAGAGACATACTTCAACAAATCACAGAGCTGTGCCAGCCTCAACTCAGACCTAAAGCCAACAGACGGGATCCATCCCATTGGATACAAAGGTATGTGTAGCCTTAAGAATTTTAGCTGCAGCTACTTTCCAAAACTCTACTGGGGACATCATTGGGGTCTCACAGGCATCTGCATCCAGGTACCTCCACCAGTTCCTGGATGCCATGCCACCACATGCTGGTGAGCACATTTACTTCCCCAAAACCTGTGAGGCAAGGACCAGCAATATGCATTTCTTCCACCATGTAGCAGAATACCCAGTGGTACCGGGTGTGATAGACTGCATGCACATCCACATCAAAGCACCACCCAGTGAACAGGGTAGGGTCTACATAAACCACAAGGGATTCCCGTCCATCAACTGCCAGGTCATGTGCAATGCCCAGGGCATTATCATAAATGTGTATGCTGGCAGCCCTGGAAGTTATCACGACTCCCACATCTGGCATTCATCACAGCTCTCCCAGGCATTTGCCATTGTAGGCATCCCATATGGCCATCTGGTGGAGGATGCTGGCAGTACACTGGAGCCGTGGAAGATGACACCCATCAGAAATGCACACACACCCACACAAGAACACCATAATGAGGCACACACACAAACCAGGATCATTATAGAGCATGTGTTTGGGATGCTCAAGTCACAGTTCCGCTGCCTTGACATATCTGGTGGAGCCTTGCAGTACTGTCCACCCATATGTGCACACATGTTCATAATATGTGCTTTGCTACACAATATGATCCTGTGGAAACAGCTGCAGTGGGAACAGCACGAGGAAGGGCCTTACAGCCTACCACCATTGCCAAGGTCCCCACAGGCACAGATGAACTCACAGGAGGAGGCCCGTGAGCCTGCTCCTGTAGGCAGAAGGAGGTGTGCCCAGTATGTTCAGACCTTGGCAAAGAGGCAATGCATAGCACACACACTGACACTGTAGGGATCCCAGGGACTGACACCTCCGTCTGACTCAACCACACAGTAAAATGGATGACACACACATCATATTACCTGCAACTTACCATGTATAGGCAGTGTACTGTGTGGATCCAACATAGCCGACCTTCAAGCACCATCCTCACAGCTACAACAGGTACAAGGTAAGTCAGTCTTCTTAACAATAAATGAATGGATTAGTATGTTTTGCTAACATATCTATGGTAATGCTGCATGCATGCAAGGGAATGGGGTTGCCTACTGGGATAGCAGCAGACAACTGACAGCTATGTGGGACACCAGGAAATGTCTGCCCAAAACTGGCCACCACACACTATGTAGTAGTACCCAAGGTGGCAAATCCCACTGCAGTATATGTGTGAAACAACTAAGTGGAGGGTCATAGATCACAGACATGGCTGTCAGGGTGGGGGTCCCATACCCACCCCTCACACCCACACAGCAAGACAGCTGTAGAAAACCAGAGAGAAATGTGTGGTAAAGGCACACAAATGGCGGCAATGTTGAATTATCCCCCTACAGACTCACACAGTGATAGCACAGCAGGACCCACAGTTGCAGTAAGGCCATGAAGGGTAAGAAGCCTGAAACTCAAATGTATGCCATTACAGTCTGACCTGTGCTCTTTACTGATATGCCTCTAGTCCCCAAGACAGGGCACAATACTATGGTAAATGGAACCAAAATGTAATGCAAATATCAACACAGTCTGTGCAAATGTGTACAGTTGACATGTGAGCCCCCCTCGATACTTACAGAAATGCAGTAACAGGTATGTTTGCAGGGAAATAGCAGCATAGCACACATTGGCAGGACTGTACCAATACACATGAAAACATGTTGCCTGTCCACAGTATGTAGGGGTTAATGAGCTATGTGCATGTGTGGTTAATACTGTCAGGATCTGGCCAGCATGTTCTCCTGGCAGTCATCTTGTAGTGCCCTAGGTACAGTGCCGTCTTTGACAGGGCCATGTGCAGATAACTGCAGGGTCAACTGTTATGCATGTCAGTGACACCCACTGCTCTGCCACTGTCATACCTGGAAATCACAGTGCTATATGGAATATCGTACACATATAATGGACATCCTGAATTATGTGTAGCTGAGGTGCTAAGGCTTCTGTGAATATAAGTGCTTTTTGGTACTGTTGCCAGTGGTTATTTTCAACAATCCTTTTTTCTTACATCTATGCCTGCACAGTAGAATGTGCTCTGTACCCACACCCATAACTCCCAGCCTTTGACAGCAAGACATCTGGACAAGGGCAGAAATAAAAGTGGAACAACGGCACAATTATAGACATGTGTTTGTAAATATCGCTGTTACATACTGAGAAAGTTGGTAGGGTGAGGTATTTGCAGTAGCAGGAATTGTCTGAAGGTTATATAGACTGAAACATTAATGTCTGTCATTATTTTGTAACATCACTCTTCAATTATATGTAACTAACTTGCCATAAAAACAGAAGTTTATGTAGACTGGATGAAACCTCTAACCAAACACCTGGACAACCTGCCAAAACATGTACAGGTGAGAAGTATGGCCACACAAGGATATGATATCTCAGGTTAGAAATATTCCACACAAGCAGGAGATCCCCAGCCAGTATATCACCAAGTTGCTGGACTGTTTACACCGCACATCATCACTCAGCTGGCTGTAGCCACACCTCATAAATGGCCTTGTTGGGCAAGAATGTACATAGCTGCCCTCATAATATTGGTCTATGCTTCATACAACTAGTATTCCTCTGGTAAAGCACTGTGATGATCTGAGGATGTCTGGCACTAGGTAATGGCACAATACATTGCAGTGTCAGACTACAGGTATATAAGAAAATGTCTTGCTAAACAAACCCAGTACCCTGAGGAAAGTCCTGTGTACTTCTGGGAGGTATGGCTGTAGCACACAAAACCCTGGACTGGAGTACACCTATCTCTGGAATGGAGTCCCACTCTAACTATAGAAGGTCACACTGGGCATGCTTCTACACTTAGAGAATCACAGGACATGTTGGAACCCACATCGGACTATAAGACTTTATTGTGTATATATGCCTGTGTATACAGACAGCTATGTACACCTTAACTGTCCACTCTCCCCCCACACACACACACATCAGACAGGAGTACCCTCAGCTAGCTGTAGGTGGCCCATATGTGATATATCTGCAGCTGTTGCATGAGATACACAAACATATATATTGGCAACAGATAACAACATATGTCAAGCATACACTCACATAGATATGGGGATGTGAGAGACAGACAGTGACAGAGAGAGCGAGAGAGACACAGGGGAATACAGACAGAGTGAGTAACACGGATACCCTGAATGGAATACAGTGATGTCCTGCTGTGGACAGTGGCATACCAGTTGTAAATAGTTACACGTGCTAGCATAAAAGGTGAGCCCCATTGTGTAATAGTACTGAGGTTGGTTTTATAATATCACATCACCTGCCTGTGTGTTTGTGTGTGTGTGTGTGTGTGTGTGTGTGTGTGTGTGTGTGTGTGTAGGTCTACGTATTAGGAAACTGTTCACAACTCAGTACACTTCACATTGTCCTACTTCACAAGATCTGCTGCTGTCATTCACTTTAGAAGTACCATTGTACACCTATCATGCCTCTAAGTTCTGTAGCACATGTGATAACTGTGTAACACTATAATCTAAGGATTCTCAATTCTGGCAACTGTGTGTGTGTGAGAGTGAGAGAGTGCATGTTTGTTTGTAGGTGAAACAGTGTTAGGCTATTTCCACCCACAGCACTTCCCAGTGCCCCACTTTATCAGTCCAGCTGATGTCATTCCCCTTATCAGCACCTTTGGCCAGTTGTCAGCCCAATAAGCTCCGTACAGCATGCGATAACTATGTAACACTATAGTACAAATTACTAGATAGGCAGGGGTTCTACTCTCAGATCCAGCAAATATGTGTGTGTGGATGTATACATATGTGTGTGTGTATGTTAGTAAGAAAAAGTATTTTGATAAATTTCCCACCCAGTGCCCCCACTTTATCAGTCCTGCTGATGTCATTCCCCTCATCAGCAGCTTTGGCCAGATGTCAGCCCAGTAAGCTCCGTAGCACGTGTGATAACTGTGTAACACTGTAGTACAAATCACTGGATAGGCAGGGGCTCTACTCTCAGATCTGGCAAATGTGTGTGTGGGTGTATAAGTGTGTATGTTTTTAAGAAGAAGTATTTTGATAAGTTTAGCACCCAGTGCCCTACTTTATTAGTCCTGCTCATTCCCCTTCTCAGCACCTTTGGCCAGTTGTTAGCCCAGTTAGCCCATGCGGTAACTGTGTAACTCTATAGTACAAATCACTAGATAGGCATGGGGTTTTAATCTCAATACTGGCAAGTAAGTGTGTGTGTGTGTGTGTGTGTGTGTGTGTGTAGTAACTGCACAACACTATAGTACAAATGACTAGATTGGCAGGGGTTCTAATCGCAATACTGGCAACTGTGTGTGTGTGTGTGTTTGTGCACAGGCGTGTGTGTGTGTGTGTGTGTGTGTGTGTGTGTGTGTGTGTGTGTGTGTGTGTGTGTGTGTGTGTGTGTGTGTTTGGGTTGAGAATCATATCGTGAGTGGGTTATACCATTTTGAGTTGTGTACTATCTGTACACTTCCCATCACCCTACTTTACAAGGCCTGCTGATGTCATTCACCTTAGAAGTACCTTGGGACAAGGTGAAATCATATAAGCTCCATGTTGCATCTAATAACTGCATAACACTATAGTAAAAATAACTTGATAGGTAGGGGTTATAATCTTAATACTGGCAAATGTGTGTGCGTGTGTGTGTGTGTGTGTTTTGGTGAGAATCATATCCTGTGTTGGTTATACCATTTTTGTGTGTACCATCCACGCCTGTTTACCACCTCCCGATGGCATTACTTTACATAGCGTGTTAATAGCATCTGTCTCACATGCAGCATGTTAAACCATTGTACAGGCCATTCCAGTCATCTGTACAAATGTCTATGAAATATCTGGATGTTTGCAACCCACATGTGGTCTGTGTCCCTTAACAATGGCCATGTATGTGATATTGTTGCCAAATAGGTGACAGTTAGTGTACTGACACACATGCCAGCATCAGATATCATACTTGACTGAAACATCATGCTGATACAATGTCTGTTACCCTATCACTTGTACAGGCTTGTAGGAGCAATAGATGACTCCATTTTCTATTTATTGGAGGTTATCTCACCATCCATGAAGGGATTCACAACATTATTTGTTGTAAGAGGTAGTGAGTTATGTTCCTCTCATATAATCTATGTGGGGCATGTCATGTGTATGTAGCACTATAGCAGATTAAAGTGGATATGTAGGTTTATGAATCTGTCCATTGCCAGCTATGTTTGTGTTACTGTATGCACATCCCCTGTGTCAGTCTTTACTGTGTGTATGCAAAGGATATACCATTTTGTCTCCCTATTCCACCCTGTGAACTGAGGAATACATACCACAAACCTGTCATACACAGTACCACGCATGCCCTCACCAACTGCATCAGGGGTGAGTGTATGAGAAAGAAATGGCAGGGGCAACAGTTGCTGACAAGAGAATCTGTTGCGGTTAATCTATGGATAAGCTTGTGAGGGACCTACTGACAGTACTCCAGTAACCTGTTCCATATATATGAGCCTGTGGTACTATACAGCACTGAGGTGACATGTCTGAAGGCTACCTGTCTGTGACAAGGGGTATGTATGTCAGGTCATGCTGTTTGACAAAAGTGTCCATCACACACCGTTGCATGCATACACACCTGGTAAATTTACATGTAATGATGTACCTTGGCTATGAATTGGTCGGTGTATTTCCACTCTGCCATACTCCACGTTGGTAATGTCTGAAGGCACAGCCTGCAGGCACACTGACACTTGGAACACAAACAGAATACAGCATGTCAGACTACATTCAGTCATTGGTACTAACAGCAATAATGCACCATGGCTAATAAGGTACATACACCTTTATGTGTACCCATAACAAATGCAAGCAGACAGCACCTTACACAGTATTACATAGCTACACTGTACTATATTCACCCTGTGCATCAGACCCATATTAGCCTGTCTGTGTGCTGAAGGTATGGATGACAGGGAAGTGGCACAGGTATCATCATATGCACAGGGTGTGGTGTGGGTTTGCCAGATGCCTATGGTTGACATCCATGTGTGTGTGTCTGGAGGGGTGTCCAATAGATGGGCTGTGCATAGGTGCTGTGTGTGTCTGGGGGTGACCTGCCTTTGATACAGATGTGTGTGTTTGTATGCACACAGTCATGCCATATGGCTGTCCTACACAGGGGTATGGTGGACAGCTGTGGACTGTACATGGCAGGGTGTCCAGTTCTCCATCTCCGGCCACCAACACATGAACTGGTCCTGCCAGGGTCTCACTGGCACCACCAGGCTCAAGGCCAAATTCAGTGCTGCTTCCTGATAGTGACTGCTTTCTGCTGGATTTGGCCAGGACCATGCCCACATGACCTTCTCCGTTGTGATGTGGACAGGAACCCGCCTTTGGTAGTGCTGGTGTCACTGCCACTATGGGAGTGTGAAGGTGCATGGCCCCATAGACTCTCAGCTGATGTTGGTGCTGACCTACATCCACATAGCTGACGCCCATCTCCCACCACACGCTTTATCACAGACATGCCATGGTCGAGGATTGCCAAGGTCTCACCCCACCATCTATTCATGACCTCAGTATTTTGGTGTGTGGCCTCAACAAGGTCACGTATGTTGCCACGTAAATCAAGAAGAGTTGCATCCACCACCCTGAGTATTTGTCAGGTGTTGCACTCACCATGTGCTTGTGCATCCATGACAGCCTGAAACATGCGTCTGGTGACACCTGCTGTGGCACTTGCAACAGTGCCTTGATGAGCAGCAGTCCTCCTGCAAGCACCCCTGTCCATCTGCCTGTGTGGGACCTCGCCTGCACTCTGGGTATGGTCAGTGTCTACACTCACACCTGCCTTAGTCACCACACTAACCTGTTCCATGCCACCACCTGCCAACTGTCCATTTGTGGCTGCTGGGGATGAGGCATGTGTGGGCATTGTGACTGTATGCAGGGACATTGTAGATGACTGTAGGATGCCAACCGATGGCACAGATTCAGCCTCTGACAACACCACTTTTGCCTGAATATGACCATCATCATTGCCAGAGTCTGCAGAGACACTGAGATCAGATACTGAGTGGGAGGGATCATGACCACTATGACCACCTGTGGGGGAAAGACAACATATGTAAATTAATACCTGCACTATACTGTTTGCTGCTACACACACACACACACACACACACACACACACACACACATGCACAAAGACACACACACACACACACACACACACACACACACACACACACACACACACACACACACACACACGCACACACACACACACACACACACACACACACACAAACACACACATGTAGGTGAGGTGGCAGACAGGCATTACACAGACCTCACAATAGCCAACTAATGACATTCACAACACAGTCAGACCACTACATACACACCCTGGACAGGCCTTCACCATCATGCAGTGCAGCCCCTTCCACTTCATATTACTACTTATATACACCTTTGTGATATGTGAGTAGTGTTAGTAGGTGATGGGTATTCAAGTAGCACACACTGCACCCATGTACACATAATTGCTGGACACCTGTATAGCACAGAGGCAACTCCTACAGAACATACCTCTCAACTGTGCAGAGTGTCGATGAATGTCTACATGTGTGGCTCATATTTCTGGTCTGTTCGTCATAAATCCTGTGTTTCTCTGACACATTACTGGGATGATATGAGGACTGGTGTCACTAATTAATGACACATTTTGAATCTCACACTTCAAAACCTGCAGTACATGTATGTTACAACAGAACTGGTTACACTAACAACCTTCTTCGCTTACAATGGATATTATAAGTGTAGCCACCCCTGTTAACATGCCAGGTTTGTCTGTTATGTAAGATGAGACCACAGAAATCATGTGATAACATTTCCCACCTTTATGATAACATTTCCCACCTTTAATATGACCTATAACCTGTGCAATCCAAGAGCAAACACATTAGTTAGGGGTAACATGTAGAAGTTGAAGTACATACAATAGGCTGGTTGCATGACTGTGCACACCCTTAAGCTAATACTTTATTAAAGAACCTTTTGATTTCATAACAGCAGTCAGTCCTCTTGGGAAGGAGTATATCAGCATGGCACATCTGGACTTAGCAATATTTGTACACTCTCCCTTGCAGAAGCCCTCCAACTCAGTCAGATTGCAAGGCATCACTTCTGCACAGGCCTCTTCAGGGTACCCCACAGATGCTCTATTGGATGCATGTATGAACTTTGGCTTGGCCATTCCAAAATGTTGATTGTTTTCTGGTGAAGACATTATTTTATGGATTTTGATGTATGGTATGGGTCATTGCTGTGTGGAAAGGTGTAAGTCCTCTCCATCCATAGCTTTCTAGCAGACACATGAAGATTTTGGGCCAAAAGGGACTGGTATTTTAAACTGTTCCTAATCTGCTCCACCTTGGCTAAATGCCCACTTCCAGCTTATGAACAGCAATCCCAAAGCAGGTCACTGCCATCACCATGCTGCACCATGGGGATGGTGTTTTTTTTTGGTGATGCACAATGTTCTTGTGCCAAACAAACCTTTTGGTATTGTGGCCAAAAAGTGCAACCTTGGTCTCATTACACCATAACACATTTCCCCATATGCTGTTGGGGGACCGATGTATTTGTCTTGAGAAATTCGCCAGACCTGGATGTTGTTTTGTGTGTGTGAAGGCTTCCATCATACAAACCTACCCCATAGACCAGACATGTGGAGAATATGGGAGATTGTTGTCACATGTAGTACACAACTGGTACTGGAAAGGTTGTTGGTCCAAATGACATACCTGTGGAAGCATGGAGGTGTTTAGGAGAAATGGCAGTGGTCTTTTTAACCAAATTGTTTAATGAGATCTTGGAAAGTGAGAGGATGCGTGAGGAGTAGAGTAAAAGTGTGTGTGTACTGATTATAAGAATAACGGCAATATGCAGAGCTGTAGTAACTACAGAGGGATAACACTGATCAGTCACAGCATGAAGTTATGGAAAAGTGTAGTGGAAGCTAGGTTAAGAAGGGAGGTGATGATTAGTGATCAGCAGTATGGTTTCATGCCAGGAAAGAGCAGTACAGATATGATGTTTGCTCTGAGAGTGTTGATGGAGAAGTACGGAGAAGGTCGGAAGAAGTTGCATTGTGTCTTTGTGGACTTAGAGAAAGCATATGACAGAGTGCCTAGAGAGGAGTTGTGGTATTGTATGAGGAAGTTAGGAGTGGCGGAGGAATCTGTAAGAGTGCTACAGTATATGTACAAGGGTAGTGTGACAGCAGTGAGTTCTACAGTGGGAGTGACAGGTGCATTTAAGGTGGAGGTGGGATTACATCAGAGATCAGCTCTGAGACCTTTCTTATTTGCAGTGGTGATGGACAGGTTGACAGATAAGATCAGTCAGGAGTCCCCGTTGACTGTGATGTTTGCAGATGACATTGTGAGCTGTAGTGAGGGTAGGGAACAGGTTGAAGAGACCCTGGAGAGGTGGAGGTATGGTCTAGAGAGGGGAGGAATGATGGTCAGCAGGACTAAGACAGAATATATGTGTGTGAATGGGAGGGAGGATAGAGGAATGGTGGGATGCAGGGAGTACAGTTTGCAAAGGTGGATGAGTTTAAATACTTGGGATCAACAGTCCAGAGTAATGATGAGTGTGGGGGAGAGGTGAAGAAGAGAGTACAGGCAGGATGGGGAGGGTAGAAAAGAAGGTCGGGAGTGATTCCTGACAGATGAGTACCATGAGGAGTGAGAGGGAAGGTCTACAAGACGGTAGTGAGACCAGCTATGTTATATGGGTTGAAGACAGCGAAACTGACAAAAAGGCAGGAGTCAGTGCTGGACGTGGCAGAGTTAAAGATGTTAAGAGTTGCACTGGGTGTGACGAGGGTGGACAGGATTAGGAATATGTATGTTAGAGGGTATGCCCAGTTTGGACAGTTTGGAGATAAAGCCAGAGAATAGCGGGATTATGTTGGGTTGGACATATGCTGAGGAGGGATGCTGAGTATATTGGGAAAAGGATGGTAAGGATGAAGCTGCCAGGTAAGAGGAAAAGAGGAAGGCCTAAGATAAGGTGTATCAATGTAGTGATAGAGGACATGCAGGTGATTGGTGTGACAGAGCAAGATGCAGAGGGCAGGAAGAAATGGAGACAGATGATCTGCTGTGGCGACCCCTAACAGGAACAGCCAAAAGAAAGAGAAGGAGATGTTGCAATGTCAGTCTTGACAGGTTGCCAAAGATTTGCCAGACATAACACAACTCTATGAGTAAATGACTACAAATATGAGGTACTCATATGGTCAGTGTGCATAACACTGGACATTTGAATGGTACGAGCTCAGTGTATCGCATGCAGTTCAACACACACATCTGCAACAGTATTTCACTATGCAAATAACCTGTATAGGTCTCTCACATTTCTGAGACAAACATATATGTTATAGTTGTATTCACAATTAACATATGGATATCTACGACATCCCAGTAGCTGGCCTAGCAGTGTCACAGTCAGTATTGTTTAACACACACTCCAGTAGTAGTCATATGTGAGCCATCCTTTCCTGGGGTGACTCAGGGGCGTGAGCTGTGACCCAGATGTTGTGGACATAGGTTCCGATCAGCAATATATTAGTACAGTAAGTCCTGTTGAGACATATTTGTTCAACTTCCTATTTCCCATTATTACATACCCCCTACAGCCCATCAAACTAGGGGAGAATGTTCCAGACATAGGGACAGAATGTAAGTATTGGTGTTATACACTTGAATTAATGCTAGTTTAACAGGGTTTGTGTGGACGTGGCTTTTCTGTGTGATTTTAAGACTGACAGTTTTATGTGGTTGACATAACTGTCAATTGTAAGGATCTCCGCAGAATGGCCAGATTTTGGACTCTCATGTTTGGTGTGTTCCTCAGACATTTTTTGTCTTTAGAAAATCAGTTGCATACTGTGGGGATTGCAGTCAGTAAATGGTATCATCCATTTTGTGTTTCTGACTTCATATCCCTCAGAAAAGATATGTTACAACAAACCCTGTTACACCAGCAAGTCTCAGTTTATAATAGCAATATTTCACATATCCCCCTGTTTTTAGGCCTCTCTCCTCCAAGTATGTCAGGCTTTGTCCAGATGTCATGCAGTAAGAAGTTGATAGGTAGGGTATATCATTATTTAGTACCTTCATTCCTGATATCATCCCAGTGATGTATCAGAATGCCAGACATGTTATGTGTAAGAGGCCTTATATATGAGAATGAAGTCTGGACATTCTGTGGGATGCTGAACAGTTGAGAGGTCTGTGTATTTCTGGTGATTGTTGACAGACGGTCAGGATTGTGCAGCAGTGTAGTGTGTCAATGTTATGTGGCCTGTGTAGGGGGGGGGATGTATGTGTTATGGCTCTGTTTCTATCTGCCTGTGCATGCTGCTCCAGTTTCTGGTGGTCTATCGGCTGTATATGTTTGTAGTGGCAGACTGAGACATGTCCCATATCACGGTTAGGCATCATACTACACTGTGAATTGGGCCAGTGTATGTAGGGGTAGTGTGCAAGTGTTGAGATGTTTTGGTTCACACAGTTCTTATACTGTACTGTTCATTTGGCTTACCGATACATCATTGTGACTGTGGTGAAATTGGTTATGGGTATGCACTTTCATACTTGTGTCTGTTTTTCAGTGGCTGATACATCCCTGTAGTGCCTGATATATTTGCAAATACATGCGTAATTCCCCATAGCAGATTTGGGTTAGTGTTGTGTCAGTTTGAGTGTAGTTTGGATGGTGCTTGGTGACATGTTAAGCAGCTGAGTGTAGTTTCCCTAATGTGATATGTCCAGATATTTGTAGGATGTACTGTCGTCTGGCCCCCATGTGTGTTGTATATTTCTGACACATCAGTTGGATGATGTGAGGATTTAAGTCACTAACTAGTGAGAAGTAATTTTGTGCTGGACTTGTGCTATTTCAGTCAATATATGTTAGGACAGACAGGAGGGTGTTACTGCAGCAACTGTGTCAGCTTATCTACTACAGTATTTCAGATATGTCCGTATTTTCATGCCCCCCCCCCACACTTTGTCAGGCTTAGTCCATATTTATTGCACTAAGGGGTTCTGAGCCTACCTCTCGACTGGCCAGATTGTTTCAGAATGTCCAAGTTTATTGCTCATATTTCTGGTCTGTTCCACAGATTCATTATTTTTATTTCCCTGGTAAATCACTGTGATGATCTGAGGATTTCTGTCAGTATAGGATGACATACATTTCAGGTTCAGAACTCACATCCTTTAGAACATGTATGCTGAAACAAACCCTGTCACTCTGGCAACATTCTACATTTATAAGAGCAATATTTAAAATATATCCCTAGTTTTGGCCCATTGTCCCTCCATTTGGACAGCCTTTGGCCAGATTTCTTGCACTAAGAGGTTAAGAGGTATGGTTGTGAGGTATGACTCCACTACATGTTATGAGCATATATATATATATATGTATATATTTTCCATATATATGCATCTCCATACATTTATAGATGTGTATGTGTATATATACAAAACCTGACTGATTCTACAGAATATTTTCCCTACTGTTGAATGTCTTTACTGCATGATATGTTTGTAAAAGCATCAGCAGTGCTTACAACTCAAATGGGGTAATGGTGCTGTCACTATGGTGTACAGGGCCCTCGGTTTGAGACTTGGCAGAGCTGATTATTTTGTTGAAAGGCAGAACAGTGGCTGATGGAAACAGAGTGATTGAAGCAGTTTTAAGCAGTTGTAAGTGAGTCTGCATGGGTTTGCATGACACTAAGCGATGCCAACACATGGTTAAATGTACAGATGCTTAATCTGTGTTGGCTTCACTTAGCATCATGCAAACATGCTTACTCCCGCTTACACCTGTGCTAATTTATTTAAAAGAAAAGAAAATGGGAAGATAGGAAAGTGGTGAAAAGGGGGAACGCAGAAGTAAGAAAATATGAAATATAGCTAGGGATGTGCAGGATGGGTGTAGGGAAGGTCCATAGCTGTCCATTTATTATAAAGCAACAGCTGTGCATTTGTACAGAATTTGAAGGTGAATTTGGACACTCAAACCCTAGGGAGAGGGGTGAGGACAACAGAAATTTGTTGTCAAGCCAATTGGACTGGATTACATGTGTCCATCGGACATGTGTGCGAAATGGACAGTTATGTATGGGGCAATATTTTGTTTTGGAACTTTTTCTTTTTTTTAAGGTGAGAGTGGGATGTTGGGGAAGGATTGTAGTTACATCTGGGGAGGTAGGTTGAGTAGGGAGACAGACAAAATAGACAAGACAGCAAACAGGGGTGGTATATGACACATGAGGGGGTAAACACATTTGACAAGGAGGGTGGTTGGGAATCCGAAGCCCATGGGCCCCCATATGGTTACAGTGGGACTGAGATCCTCACCAATGGGCAGTCACCACTGCACCTTCACGGCCCCAAAGGTGGCTGTGCTGGGGGCTGGACAGGAGGGGCAGCCTACCCCTCAAGGTGCACCAGGTGGCCCTCAATCTGGTGCAACTGCTCTCCAAACTCAGCTCGAAGAGTGCTGTGTACAAACCCCGCACCTGACTGCAGATGATGGCCTACTGTCCATGCCCGCTGCCAGGGGGTAGGCCCCATCTCCTGTGGTGGTTCCATCCAAAGGTGGTGCAGGACCAGCAGACAAAGTAGATCTGGGTTTGGTCCCAGACATGCTGGGGCCTGGTGCCATGGCCAGATGAGGTGGAACAGGCAGATCCACTGGGATCTGCCTTCCCAAATTTGCTATGGTGTTGAGGTTTTACAAAATATGTTGGTCATGAACAACACATTTCAAGATTAGTTATAACAACATGCGTGGGTGTTCCAATTAACCCCATAAAACAGATTTGAAACAGTTGCATAGCAAACAGAGCACATGCATAAATGGAACAACAGTATGCATCATAACGGCATGCCAGTAACATTGACAGCAACAGGCCACCAACAATAGTATTTGAACAGGGTATGTTAACATCCAAGCAATCAAACATATTAACAATAGTATATCACAAGTCCCAACATTGGATTGGAGTACAACAGACCCATAGTATATGAGTAATAGTTATTGATACAGATGGGGGGGAGGGACAGAAAATCCATTAACAACTGTTTATGGTTCTATTTTCCACAACAGTACTTCTCAATACTCTATGGGTGTGCCTTCACTTTACATCTACCTATGGCCATAGCTTCTGTAGTACAAACATACCTATTAAACTGTCAGCCTGGAATTGTATGAGGCAAACTGTGACAACTCTGGGTACATGACTAGAGGGGACTTACTCATACATGTCAGGGTTACATATCTGGCACAAGAGGGGTACCCTGAACTGCTGTTATGTGAGTGTGCTACAGGCATACAACTGGTTTCCTATCTGTGTCCAGGATTATTTGCAGCAGTGACAACTAGCTGTGACAGCATGACACTTGTGAGACATGTACTGGAAACATACCTCTCAACCTCTTAGAGCATGAGGTCTGGATAAAGCCACACATAAGAGTGGGACAAACGCCTCTAAATATGGACAATTTTTAGATGTTGCTCTTTCAAACGTAGAAAGTTGATAAAATAACAGGTTTTGCATTTGCATGGCTTTTCTGATGGATATGATATCTGACACTTGTTTGTCTATCATTATTTTGTAACTTCAGTCTATAATGGTTTGCCACTGATTTGCCATGACACCACTACTTTATGTAAAATGGAACACAAATCTGAGACAAATATCTGGACATTCAGTGAATTTCTGTACAGTTGAGAGGTATGATTTGGGAAGAGTGTATATTGCATGTATCTACCCTGCTGTCATTTACAGGCATGTGGTGGGAAAATTGAACAGTTGTACATAGTTTATTAGTATATCCTTTATGCAGCTACTGGCAACATTTACTTACCTGTAAAACCTGTGGGGAAAATATCTATTAACACTACCTGACTGTTTTTACATTTATTCCTAATTCCTAGTGTGTAGATATGCACACATCTTAGTACCACTCCCTGTATTCAAACATTGTCTGGGTGTGCAAAAGTAACACCTAAGCTATTTCTCATCACACTGAGCTACTGGGGAACTACTTTTTCTTGTTTCAATGGTTTCTGCCTAATAGTCTCTTGGTTAGACAGTCTGAACTTGTAATTCTGTGATGCATGCATGACAGTTATTGTACTGTGCATTACTCATTTGGGTCACTACAACCTGGAAAGCAAAGGTTAACACAAGGCAATGCTGCATGGTACACATATTGATACTTGACATATTACAATTCAGTGTTCAGAGCTTAGTGCATTATATATTTCACATTTCATTTATATCTCGTTTTACAGCTACACCATCTACAGTTCCTCCTAACAGCTTGTTCACAGATGCAACTCATTTAATGTATGCTGTCACAGCCATATTTGCTGTAAAGAACCTGTATGCATTCTATATATGTCTACAACAACATACCAGAATAAACACAACAGTTTTTTAAAGGTCTTTATTGTACTTCAATATTCGTCAGTCATACTTTTTTATTTATTCAGTTCACACAGTAACAGTATACCTACTATTAGTAAGCAATGTACTCCTTCTTAGCTATTTTAACAAAATACTGCAAAATAGATTTGTACTCACCAGCCTGTCAGCATAGCCTCAGCAGTCTGTCACTGTGGGCTTCAATATTCACAGCCTTCTCTGCTGCAGCTGTAGGGGAGAAAAACACACATTATGCATATCCGTCTATTACATTCTCAGGCTAGTATTTGCTACAAACTACTTTATAGTGATACTTACACAGTACTGGAACATTCTGGGCCCATCCATTTTGGATCCACTGGTCCAATAGCACCCCCTTCCTATGCTTTAGGTCAGCATAGTGGTGCTGTACCTGCTCACTAGTCTGAGGGATCCCAGTAGCATTGGTGAGGTCATGTGTGAGATGGTCCCAGGCCTCCGTTTTGTATTGGGAGCCCTGGTACTTGCCCCACAGCAGTATCTCCTCATGGTTTTTAGCTAGGAGTCCAGCCACGACCCTTGACTTCCAAATGGTCCAGCTTTACACCCGAAAATGCACTCCCTCTCCTACACCAGCCATTGTATCTACACAGATGGACTATAACAGATTATGTCTGTATTCCCGCCTGCGTCATTTAAATAGTGTGATATTCCCATCCTTTGCTGTCATTGGACCATTTTGAAAAGGTTAAATGCTGCTAAGCAGTGCGCAAATCTGCTAAGCTGATTTTAACACTGCTTAAAGGGGAAGTTGTTGAGCAGTGTTTAACTGTGCGCAAATCCACTTAGCTGAGCTACCTGCTGCTTAGCATTCACATCTTAGCAATGGTTACACTTGCTAAGCATAGCTGAGCATTCATAACCATTGCTCACTTTAAATTTTTTAAATATATCAGAGGACTGATTTCATTTATTAAGTGTATATGATATGCTTTACATGACATCCCTCTATGTGCTTTCCTTACATTGGCAAAGGGTGTGACTATACTGTATGGGGCACTTCTGTATACATGGGTGGTTTCACATTATATGCACTCACACTTACATTTACACCAGCTACACTATCCTGGTTGACAGAAAACAGTTGCTACATAATTTAAGTTTACAAAAATAATTTTAACACTGCTTTCTCATATAAAAATAGGTTGCCTGTTTTGGTACTCAAACCATGAACAGCTGCATGTGAAGCTGGGTTTCTAATCACTACACTGTCTCAGCTTGGAAACTTCACCTCTATATTTGTGTTTATCTCCTATGGAATGTTTAAGCTATGGTAAGCAGAGGGCCATAACGTGCACACCCGCTTAGCTATGCTTAAACATTCCTTAGCCTAGAAAAAAATATATAATATTATTATTATATTATTATGTTATTTAAGTGAGTATTGTGGTGTTCTGACAAGTCATTGAGGACTGCAATGAGGAAATAATGGCATACATTTGGCTTTCAGGTCAAAGATTCCTGCTAATACATATCCTGTTTCCTATCAACTTTCTAAGTGTGTGAGGGCAGTTTTTCCAAAGTGTCCCTATTTTATTGTTTTTCCCCCCATTATTTGTGCCTTTGTCCACATGAACTGCTGTCAGAGAATATCGGCATACATTTGCTTTCAGACTTCTATCCTTTGGTAATTCATGCCAATGCATGACCTGTATTCTATCAACTTTCTAAGTTTGTGAGGGCAATATATATGATGTGTCCCTTTTCAAGTATTTATCCCCCATTATTTGTGCATTTGGACACATTTCCTGCTTTAGCAGGTTGTGGAGGTGTCATATGGCACTTTTACAATGCAGGGTATGTGTCACAGAACCTGTCACATGCCCCCTTCATTGCTTTCCTGCTCCCATGTATATTTCAGTGTCTGTGGGCACTGAAATTATTATTTATTTAATTCTCCATGGACACTGAAATACTGGCATAATATTAGAGTAATTCTCTAATATTATGCCGATCCTATTAGAAAGTGTCATAGAGTACTTTCTGAGTGCAGAGGGTGTGTTCAATGTCCGTGCACTACTTGGACACACCCCCTGTACTCGTTCACGGCTCATGTCTGTGTTGGTTAAACATCAGTGCACCTTCATGAATATGCAAGGCATGCTCCTGCGCTATAAGGACATGAACTACTCTGTGCGGGAATAGTGGTATTCCTGCATGAAGTTTATTAAATCCCAGGGATAGTGTGTTAAGTATTTTTTTTTTTTTTTTTTTTTTACTTTTCAGCTGAATTTGAATTACTTGGTTAGATAAGAGCAAACATATTTAAGGCTAAGCTGTGCTGCTGCAAGGGTCTAGGTGAGGTTTCATTCCAAGTTATTCTTTATTAATTCAAAAAAAAAGTATTGGTGGGAATGAACAGAATTTACTTTTCTTTTAGTGAATTATGATTCCATTTGCATTGTTACCTGGTCTTTTGATGAACTTATAAGTTATGTTTAGTATCAAATCATATGGATGATTTGATACCAAATATAAATGTTTATCAGACTAACAACTTGTTATAGTACAGAAATTATAGTTCACTACTAAAAAAATGTAAGTTTTGAAAAAGTAATGTGCACTGCTGACTACAAAGTAGAGCAGATCATAAAAGAAGAGAGGATAAGGAACTAATGTAGATGCTAGCTGCAAGGACTACAAGGGGAGTGATGTGGGTGGCTGCTAGAGGTAAATAAAACCACTAGCAGGTTCTGGTTTATCACTTGTTGCACAGAATATGAGAAGTAAAATGCCTAATAAAATATAGGGACTTGGCACACTTCAGAAGCATATATAACTCTTAGATCTTGTATATTTAATTATGATTGCTATTGCTCTTCAACAACAGAATACAAATGGATGCATGAGGACTTTTGTACAAAACCATGGGTTGCATGACCTTCAAAAAAGTAGTAGCATGCATGATGGGTTTTTGTTTGTGTTGTTGCATTTGATGGACAGGGATAAAGCAAACCAAACATGCAGCTGTCCTGGTTCTGACTTCTAAGGATCATATTTGCACCTATGTATGTTCTTGATTAAGTTTGTCTTCCTGGTTCAGTGAGAAGATTTAAATATTAAGGCAAAACATATACAATACTCTAAATATTTTATTTTTTATTTATTTATTTAACATTTGTTGACCGGGAATGTCCGACTAGGTTCCACAGAGCCTGTTTTCAGCGGAGGCCCGGGGAGAAATGCTCCAGATGCATGTCTGTGGAATGTGGGAGGAAACCGGAGTACCCAGAGGAAACCCACGTGAACACAGGGAGAACATGCAAACTCCACACAGAAGGCACCCCAGCTGAGAATCGAACCGGAGAACCTCTTGCTGTGAGGCGACAACGTTAACCGCAATTATTATAATCATAATTAAACAATTATGAGTTTTAGTCCAAATTAACAATGTTGCATTATGTTAATCCTACAACACATCTGTGTGAAGCAAGATGTCTGTGTAGCAGTGAAGACAAGTATAAGCTATGATAATATTTTTCTAATGAAAAGGGTAGTGATTTGAAATGATTAATGTGAGCATAGTTATGCACATATGAATGCAGTCCATCCCAGGGGACCATGCATTAACTAATATGTTTACACATTATATGACCACACCATTTTTAGAGTGCTGTGTTATTTCATACCCATCCTTTCTTCCCCTTTCATCATCCAACCACCAGTTATTATTATCAATGCTTTGCTCTATTCTTCCATCTTTAATCTTGAAGTTGGCTGAGGATGAGAATTGATTTTACTGATACACTATGATATTGTGTTTTGTTATGTTTAAATTTGAATGATTTCATAGTATAATCCTTTACATAATACTACTGTTAGCTGGAATAAGAACAGAAAATGTAGATTTTTATTCAATATCCTCATCTCACAGAAAAGTCATTTTTCGCTGTCATTGTTTTAAACTTTTTAGTTTCCAAGTGTTTTCCTGCAATTCTTCTAGAACTGGGCAGAATTAAATATTGTTCAGCCTTCAGGTATATGCTAGTTTTATGTACAGATTTTTGCCCAGATGTACCTACTTTTCAAAAACAATTGAAAATAATTTTGATATTTGGAGGTTAAATGGATTGCATTTTTTATGTAAGTTGACATTTTGCTACATCAGAATAATTGACAGCTGTAGTGTATATAATGATAACAATTTGCCCATAATTTCTGTTACTTTCCATCACATTTGAACATCAACATTGTACCCAATAAGTGGCTATCTTTGGAAGTCTGGGAAGGATGATGTCAAAGCAACCAATCATTGGCACAATGGTGCAGTGAGTAATGTAATTTCACAGTGCTTGTTTCTCTGGTTGAGTTCTTGCTATGGATCCTTCTGTGTGGAGTCTACAAGTCCTCCCAATATCTGTGTGTGTTTTAGTCAGATGTTCTGCTTTCTACCAGCACCCCAGTGACATGCCATAGCTGCACTGGCATTAACTCAGCTTGCCTGTGTGTGTGTGTGTGTGTGTGTGTGTGTGTGTGTGTGTGTGTGTGTGTGTGTGTGTGTGTGTGTGTGTGTGTGTGTGTGTGTGTGTGTCTGCAGTGTGACTAGGGTGTGTCTTGTGTATGAGTGTGCATCTTATGCTATACCTAGTTTTTCAGGAACAGTGCTAGTGTGTGTGTGTGTGTGTGTGTGTGTGTGTGTGTGTGTGTGTGTGTGTGTGTGTGTGTGTGTGTCTGTGTTTGCAAACAAATAATATCACCAATTTTATCTGTAACACACAGTATTAGAAGTAAAAAAGAATGGTTAAATAAATAAAACAGTCGAGTAATTGTCTTTCAACAATAAATCAGAAGATGCATCCTATAGCAACTAGATCATCAGAGCTTCTGAGTGCCTGGCAACTCCCAGCTGTAATAGAGGATTCTAACACAAACTTAATAGCCCCATCTTCAAACCTCTGTTCTAGGCCTGACCAATTCTTCAGCTTGCCTTGCACATAGCTGGGCATAAAAGGTTGCTATAGCTTATGCTGGGGCTGGGGATAATGTGCTTATTATGTCCTCATTATTTCTTGCAATCAAATATCAGAGATTTGCACAGAAGGTTGCAATACATATCTGGAGGTGGTGACTGTATAGAAGCAACACTGTAATTACTCCTCTGTGATTATTTATCTTCCACTTTCTTCCCAATAAGACATCAGACACATGTACAGTTGTCTATTTGTGGATAACATAAGGAGGCATGCTGTGCATATAATATATGATTGGGGACATTTATTCCTTTACTTTCATCTATTTAATATCATCAGGGTACATAGAAAATGCATATTATTGTTTTGGAGGGGAGTAAGTTGTTAAGCACCATTTCCATGTATAATTTATGTATTTTCATAAGCATTTGTCTTAGTTTAATGGGAAATACTGTTTTTGTCCACTTTAAACCATAAAGTCTTGGGCACAATGTATTTCTTTTTTAAAAGGAAATATGATGAATTTCTTTCTTTTGTTAAGATTTTTGTTCAGGCCATCACTGGATCAAAATGATGGGGAAAAAATCTCTAAAATGTACCTTAGAGTAGCTAGGCCCCCATTGATATTGAGGGGCTAGAGGCCCAAACACCTCCCTGGCTTACTTCAGTTATTTCAGTGCAGTCTTGGCTAATTATAGTGTGTGGAAATGATGGAGTAAAAAGCTGAAGAGTAAGACAAGGAGTGGAAGTACAAGAAGATGTCATTCAGAAGAAGTGAGGAGATCATGAGAAGAAAATGAGGGGTGAGTGTATCAGGAGTCAGACTGTGTAGTACTTAATGACTACCAACATTCATGTTGGCCCAACAATAGCACCTCCATTTATATCTGTTCTGGATCCGTGTCTGATCTATATACCTATATATATATATATATATATATATATATATATATATATATATATATATATATATGTATATATATATATATATATATATATATATATATATATATATATATAAATATATATATATATATATATACATATATACATGTATATATATATATATATATATATATATATATATATATGTATACATATATACATATATATATATATGTGGGTACATATCACTTCACCTAAAACTCATTTCACCTAAACTCATTTCACCAAGACCAAATCACCTAAAGTTCATTTCACCTAAAAACTCATGTCACCTAAAACTCATTTCACTGACAAGTAGTACTCTAACGTAATTGAAATGTATAGGTCGTTTTCCCCACTGTAGCGCGATCCTGGTGTTAGTATATATATTAAGGGGGGGGTGTGGGAGTGCAGCCCTTCACCTAGTTGTCTTTTACCAAATAATGTAAAACAAAACCAGACAACATGAACCAAAATAAGTGGGAGGCTACATATCCCACACCCCCCAATGTGGGGGGTTGCGCCCACCACACCCCCCATTAATATATATATATATATATATATATATATATATATATATATATATATATATATATATACTAACACCAGGATCACACTACAGTGGGGAAAAGGACATATACCTTTGACTTGCCTTATTGTACTACTTGTCAGTGAAATGAGTTTTAGGTGAAATGAATTTTAGGTGATTTGGTTTCGGTGAAATGAGTTTAGGTGAAATGTTTTAGGTGAAGTGATACATACCCATATATATATATATATATATATATATATATATATATATATATATATATATATATATATATATATATATAGACACACACACACACATATATATATATATATATATATATATATATATATATATATATATATATATATAGACACACACACACACACACACACACACACACACTTGCTTACTATATATTTCATTAACATTTCAAGTCTTTTCTGCTACATTTTCATAAGTAGTTTATAATCTTTATTATACTCGACCAGTGGTCTCCAGTCACCGATGCCCTATTTTCATTATACTCGACCTGTGGTCTCCAATCACCGATGCCCTATTTTCATTATACTCGACCAGTGGTCTCCAATCACCGATGCCCTATTTTCATTATACTCGACCAGTGGTCTCCAATCACCGATGCCCTATTTTCATTATACTCGACCAGTGGTCTCCAGTCACCGATGCCCCATTTTCATTGCACTCGACCAGTGGTCTCCAGTCACCGATGCCCTATTTTCATTATACTCGACCAGTGGTCTCCAGTCACCGATGCTCTATTTTCATTATACTCGACCAGTTGCCTCCAGTCACCGATGCCCCATTTTCATTACACTCGACCAGTGGTCTCCAGTCACCGATGCCCTATTTTCATTATACTCGACCAGTGGTCTCCAGTCACCGATGCCCCATTTTCATTATACTCGACCAGTGGTCTCCAGTCACCGATGCCCCATTTTCATTATACTCGACCAGTGGTCTCCAGTCACCGATGCCCTATTTTCATTATACTCGACCAGTGGTCTCCAGTCACCGATGCCCCATTTTCATTACACTCGACCAGTGGTCTCCAGTCACCGATGCCCCATTTTCATTACACTCGACCAGTGGTCTCCAGTCACCGATGCCCTATTTTCATTATACTCGATCAGTGGTCTCCAGTCACCGATGCCCTATTTTCATTATACTCGACCAGTGGTCTCCAGTCACTGATGCCTTATTTTCATTATACTCGACCAGTGGTCTCCAGTCACCGATGCCCTATTTTCATTATACTCGACCAGTGGTCTCCAGTCACCGATGCCCTATCTTCATTATACTCGACCAGTGGTCTCCAATCACCGATGCCCTATTTTCCTCATTTAACAGTTATCACTATCTGACAAATCCATTAATCTTTGATGCCTTTTTACAATCATTTATTAATGTGTAAAGAAAATGACTTCTCTTTCTTGATCATATTTATATAAAAGTATCTGTTACCAGTAGCGTATTTCAATGTAATCATTTTAAAACCTTATCCAATTCTCTCTATCCTGATATTGCTTTGCAACTTATAATTGTTTCCTAACAAATTTTCCACTTTGACTTTTCTTTTGTGTACATTTCTTTCTTTTTCCACCTTCATAATTTTATTGTCTTGACATATTGTTGCATCTTTGGTTATTAATCAATCTTTCTGTTATATTTTATCTTCTATGTTTATGCTTTATTTTTGCAAAATAATAATTTCCTGTTTTTTTCCTTTTGAATGGAGTTTCTCTCTTATAAAACTAAATTTATTTATTCTTTACTTTTCTCAAAAATGTCCCCTTTCTTCAAAAACTGTTTTCTTTTCCTAATAATTTTTTATACTGTTCTACCAGTAACTTGTATTCTTTTTATGCTTTCTAATGAATTATTTCTCCAAACACAAATGCACCTTTTATGCATTTATCTTTAAATTGTACTGTGTTGATGTGTCATACAGTTTCATAATATCTCCATGTGCTTCCCACAATGGGAAATTATGTTGAGTAATAAATTGGCATCGTCATTACAGTACAACAGGTATGGAGTCAGGTTATGTAAAATACCTTACCTAACCTACCATATTTCAGAAAAAAAAATGTACTGTGTCAGTAAAATATATTTATCGAAGGAGGGAAAACTTAAGGCACCTCATGATAGCCCTTCTGGTAGTGCAAACACAGTTTGAATTTTAATATTTTGTTTTTCTTGTAAGAACACGCACATATACACCCCACAGCTGTTTTTGATTAAGACCATTAGCAAACAGTATGCATCTGTTGAATACATAAGCATATCACTGTAAGGCAAACACTGACATACTTTTATAAATCATATCACAGGAAAAACTAGGAAAACATTTGAGCAATACCACCACTGTTTTTAATCCATATTAAAAGAACAGAAAAAAAAGAACCATTACAGCATTATAAATTCTAACACAATTTATTGTGTTCTTTCTCATCTGTTTCCGTCTCACAGTTTTGTAGACACATGCTAAATTAAAGGAACATGTAATGAAATGTACTGCCTCAGCTGTATCACGTGAAAAATCCTGCCAAACATTTTTCCATATATATTTATGGGCAAACAGTTGCAATTGTTTATATAGTATTATATTTATAGATGCTGTATCAGTTACAGGGGAAGACACTGGATCAATTATATGTAAAGAAAGTAATATACATTTACAGTGTACTGAAAGCTAGTTTTAGTTAGTACAGTCACAACATACTGATTCTTAAAAAGGCACTAATTAGCCTGACATTAATAATGCTTGTAAACATGGAATTAGAAAGGAGGAATTAAATGCTTTACTTCTATTAAATTAACAATTTTATGTTATAGAATCAACCAGCTATTGTTTTTTAAGTGATATTTATTAGCTGTTTGTTCAAATATATTCTTCTGACTGTAGGATAGCTTCTTCTTAACAAAATTCTTATTATAAAGCCTTGTATATCCTCTTTGTATTGAAAAAATTCCAAAGTAATAGCCTCAACATTTGTAGTCACAGTACTTTGCTTTGTGGCATAGTGGGATAGAGCTTCTCAATGTGCCTAGGATGAAGCAGGAGTTATTAGCAGTCCTAAGATTGGAGGAGCTGAATGGGTGGGAGGAGCATAAATGAGCTGAGCTCACACCCTTCTGTCAGAGTGGGAGGGGCACATACCAGAAAGCACATGTTCCATTCAAGCTCATTAGTGGAGATTGGAATGCCAATGGTGGTGTTTGCCTTAAGGGTGCAGGATGTTTGTGGGCCTACATCATTTGTGTCATGCCCGTTGCATGTCCAATATTGGAGGTGAATATGGGCATATGTGTATGGAAAATAATTAGGGGTATATTAAACCATATCTACTTTGAAACATCGAAGCCCATATAACCAAACATCATTTTCCCAAGACAAAAATCGCGAAAAGTGAAATACCCAAAGAGAAAAGTTTTCCCAGGGTAAGTAAACACCTGCCCAACATGCCCTTTTCTCCACTGTAATGTGATCCCAAGGTTGGTATATATAGTAAGGGTGGGGGTGTGGGGTATAGCCCCCTATATTTAGGTGTCTGGAGGCATAGCCCCCCACCTACGTGGATTTTACTTTATTTTGTGTTTTGTGTAAGTTTGGGCAAGTGTTTACTTACCCTGACAAAACCTCGTCATTCAGATATTTAAGTTTTTGCGATTTTCTTCTCAGGAAAATGACATTCAGTTATATGGGCTTCGATGTTTCAAAGTAGATCCATTAAACCACACCTATCCCACTGATAACTGCACCCCTCACAGTATTAAACTGTTGCACTGATGGGGGAATTAATGAGCTGTAGGGCTGTTTCCCTGAGGGCAATGGCATGATCAGTAGAGGGACTGTGAGTGATACCAAATGCACAGGTGTACAAAATGGCATAAAGCTTCTAAGAATAGTTTCTTTTGATTCTATGAAACTTAATATATGATCATGACTGTATTCCTTTTAGAAGACAAGTATTCAAATTAAAAAAATTTTCTAAGATAAAGACAAAACCACAGGATGCACTTCTGTTTCATAACCATTGAAGAATTTAATATCTACGATGTGACTTGGAAACCCAAAATGAAATTTAGAATCATTTTTATTACTGTGAGAACTGAAAGAAAGAATATGTTTTTATTTTTTTAGACACTGCCACATGAAAAAGAAGCTATTGTTTTATCTAAATTAACAAGGAAAAACTATTAAAATCACTGCTAAACTGGTTTGTGGGCTGAGCAAAGTTCCCTTCGTGTTGTGTCCCATTAATCTCACAAGCACTGAGTTCACTGTGTTTGTTATGCTGTTATTTACTATCACTGTTCATAGACATGGAGCACAGTCCTTCATGGGGGTGTACAGAAAGCTTTTCTCTACGAGTTGTACACAGCAATGTGTATCACACAGTAATGTACTACATGGACCAGAGACATTTCAACCCTGACCCCATCTACAGCCCAATACCTGCTTTACAGCACCAAGTTGCTTCACATTGCAGCACTACTGAGAAATGCATTGTGCTCAGACCACAGTGGGGAAATGCTATGCAACTGTAACATAACAGAGAAATTTATTGTAGTCCTCTTGTGCCAACTGACTGTGATTCATAAAGATTTTGAAATCATTAGGCATGATGGCAGAGACAGGCTCATTATTATAATATGGTGATATGGAACCTGGGGGTGCACAAGTCAATACTGGTGAGAGATGGTCAACATCACTGTCTGTACCAGGGGGGATACTGTTCCTACCATGCAAAGCAAGCTTTTTTTTAAACATTGCTGACATGTTGCTCACCAGTGTACGCTGAACATCATGTTAGCAGGGAAGAGAGATTGATGTTTTGCCATATGGGACACCACTGGGGTGTAGATGGCAAGTTTCCCATAGGTTTGCCTACTGGGGCTATTGTCTTTGATTCTCTTATGATAGGTGTGGGGGGATTTGCATGTCTGTTCCTTGCATTGTGTATTAAAGGTACCCACTGGGTTAAGACTAAGCGCAGTGTCTTCCCCATTACATACCATGTTTGTGAATTGCAAAGGATTTTGGGATGCTGTAGCCATGCTCTATGGCACAACATTTGTTATGATTGTACTAGTATTATATGTGGTTATTTTGTTTGCTGAAAACATTATTTGAACTACTTTTGTCTTCCGAGCTTACCACATTGGAAAATGTTGTGTTTTCCAGTCCAAGTTGTAAACTAGAACTGAAGCCAATGATCTTGAGGTGAATATCTTGGCATCCTTGTTTCAAACACATAATAACTTGGTTATGAAGAAAGACTCAATCATAATCCTCTGGATAGTTCTCCTCTAGGCCCCACATCAACATACACACACACACACACACACACACACACACACACACACACACACACTCACAGATATACACATTCACATACACATGGCAGTCATATTCAGTACGCATGTTCATACACATGCGCAAATGCACAAGTACACAGACAGACAGACACACACACACACACACACACACACACACACACACACACACACACACACACACACATACATATTCTCATACACATAGACACACACACACACACACACACACACACACACACACACACACACACACACACACACATATAACAAGTAGCAAGGGATTCTAACCTCGTATAGAGAAGTACGAATCACTTTGTGTCTGAAGGAAGCCTCTGTATAAAGTACCTGCCCTGGGCTGCTGCTGTTGTACTGCTACTTCCTGAAGCTCAAAAAAAAAAAACAATAGCTGAAGCATTTAAAATCTAAGTACTTCTGTTAATGGTCTATTTTGAGGTCCAGGAAGCCTCCCTCTCTCTAATAACAAGCCAATGAAAAAGATCTGCTACAGGTCATAGGAGCCAAAGGTTAAGCATTTGTCATTATGGTTTGGATCACAGTGTGACTGTAGGGTTACCACCTGTCCATCTTTATAAAAGACAGTTCCTGTTTGGGCAGCTGCATACTACAAAAAAGTATATAAAATAGAAAATGTCCTGAAATTGTAGGACAAAATATTTTTTTTTACGTTTCTTCTCACAGTTGCATAAGACATTTTTTTTTGTATCAGAAGCACATTAATATGATACAACATAACATAAATAATTCAAATTCTATAAAAGTGAGCTTTTATTTTGGCAGCAAAGTGAAGTTTGGGCCTTTGTACTAGTTGCAGGCATGATTTGTCCCTCAAAAGTGTATACTTTTACAAAAAATGCCCTACTTCAGGCATCTGAGAAGGTGGCAACCTATAGCAACTGGAGTTTTTTTAGACAAAGTAGGAGGCTAGACTGGGGCAAAGATTTTCAGGCCAGCCTCGAAGCACCAGTGGGCATCATCTGGCCTACTGATTGGCAGTTTGAGATCCATGGGGTATGAACATGTATAATGCACAGCATGGACAGACAGTGCACTGTACTGCATAGCCTGGATATGCTATTTCATGCATTAATTTTATTCTGTGTTTGCCATGTCATAGCCCACACTTGTGGATCACATTCTGCTTCTTCACAAGTGTTTCAACATATTGCACCCACCCCTGCTTCACATGGGGTCCTGCAGGAGCTGGTTCTTTGGTAAGCCCTCACCTGTCTCCTCCTCCTCCACTGCTGCCACAGGTTTGTCAGGTAATACTGTGGTGTACCCATGTTGTAACTGTTTTCATAGCACCATGTTGCTAAACTTGGAGCAGACTACACTTATCTTGCTAGTGGTCTTTGAGTATACCGTAGTGAACCACCAGTTGTATCCAGCAGTGAGAGTGGATCTTCAGGAATCTGAACACACATTCTGTAATGTTACTTGCCTGTGACAGTGTGTGTTATATGCCATCTCCACCAAGGACTGTGGACTGTGGACGAGGTGATGAGCCATGGTCCATGGCTGCAACACGCAACAGTGGAAACTTTTATGAGTGGTCTGCTACCTGCCTCTTGAGACCAGGCTATTGGAATCTATGTGGATGGCAATGTGTGCATCTACTTGTGGAAAGTCACCCTGAATTAAATGTTCATAGGTTCATAGGTTCATAGGTTAGTACTAGGCTAAGTGCCCTTGTGAGCCATTGTAAGCCTAGCCAATTATCCCTTGTGAGACTCAAACCCTGCACCTTGTGTTTGTAAGGCAAACACCTTAACCATTAGGCCACCCTCCCAACCCATAGATGGCACATGTGCCAGATGTGGAAATCACAGAAACTGCCTGTATAGTGCATGTACACACTATATATAATAACCTGCACACTGCACCACCTGGCAGTCGATGAACTGGAAGGTCTTCTGATTGATGATCGATATACTGGTCAAAATGTAGAGCAGGTGAAGCCTAGATAGTAACATGAGTACACTTAGTGGCCATAAGAACTTCTGGGAAATGTGCTACATGGTAAAATGTCTGCATACTGAATGCTTCTCTACTGTGCTGTTTGTGGAAACCAAATATGTTCCTTCTCATGCTACAGCATCATATCGAGGAGATGGTGTAGGACTTTCAAGGCCGGTAGAGCAAGGCTCCTGATGTGTCCTGTATCATAGGTTCATGGGTTGGTACTAGGCTATCGGCCCTAGGGCCTATACAAGCCTAGCCGTAGCAATTCCCTGGATATTTCTTCCCACAATATTTATTTCCCTGGACCCCTGTCTAGCAGGGCGACTGATGTGATCCCCGAGGTGATATTCCTATCTCCCATCCAATCATCAAGGTTCTTTTTGAAGAGGGCCAAGGAGGCGCTCCACTTGACATGTATGGGCAGACTGTTCCAGAGTATGGGGAGTCTTTGGGTCAGGAACCTATCCCTCCAGCATGTTTTGTTCATTGTGATGACAAGGTTTAGATCCCTGGAGTGTGCGGCTCTGAGGGATTGGGATTTCTTTATGTGGAGCATATCCAACACTCAGGGTTTGACATGGCCTTGTACGTTAAGCAGAGATCACCTCTGAGTAGACAATATGTCACAGAGTATAGCTGGACTTTTTTTAGACAGTCAGCATAGGGCGTCTGCTTTAGGCCTGTGATTCTTTTAGTGAGGTATTTCTGCGGCCTTTCCAGCTGTTGCAGATGTCTTGTGAGGTACATACCAAATGGGGCATTGTACTCTATAATGTTTCTAATGAGGGATGAGTACAGTGGGACAATGACCTCCTTTTTTCTGGATGAAAAGCCCTTACTGATGAGGTGTGCCACATAGAAGGATTTCCTGACTGTTGTGGCAGTATGGTTATTGAAGGTTAGACCACTGTTCACCTGTGTCCCTAAGTCTCTCATCACACTTTCAGTGTTTAGTGTACTGCCATCTATGTGGTAATTCACAGGTACATGTTTTTTCCCATAGGGGATAACTACACATTTCTTGGCATTAAGCTCGAGCCCATGGATCTGGCACCAAGCATCTGTTTCTGTAAGGCTCTTTTGTAGAATATTCACATCATTTGGAGATTCAATAATGGCTCCCAGTTTGCAGTCATCTGCAAACTTTGTTAGCCAGAGTCCCTTAGTGTTGGCCTGTACTTCAGAGAAGCAGATGCCAAACAAGAGCGGTTCCAGGACTGAACCCTGAGGTACTCCATTTGTCACCTGTCTGTAGCCGGCGTTGGAGTCGACTACTTTTACTATCTGGGATCTATCAGTAAGCCAGTTGGAATCCCATTGAGTGATGTAGGGATTTATGCCCAGCTTAGTAAGTTTATCTATGATTCCAGAGTGGGGGATGGTGTTGAAGGCCTTGGCAAGGTCCAGATAGGCTGTGTCGACTGCCTTACCCTCGTCCACAGCTCTGGAGACTGATTCAAAGAAGTCACTCGGGTTCAGGAGACAAGATTGGCCCTTCACGAACCCAAACTGGGTGGGGTCCAGTGTTTGAAGGTTGCCAATGTCTTTGTTTATAAGTTCCATGATAATGCATTCCATGCCCTTGCAGATCAGGCTTGTCAGACTGATGGGATGGTAGTTCCTGGGATCCAAGGTGGATTACCCTTTTGGAGTGGGATAACTATAGCTCTGCCCCACTCATTGGGCACAAAGCCTGAGGTGAGGCTACGATTAAACATGACACTTAGGTGAGGTGCCAGTTCATTTTGTAGTTCATGTAGTACACAGCCTGGGATGTCATCTGGTCCCATGGATGCTGTATTCTTAGCTTTGGAGACTGCGGTTTCTACCTGTGTGGCCGTGATTACAGGAATTTGGCAATCTTTTGGTATTGAGATGGGCCCTTTAGGGGGTGAGAGGGGGTGAAGTTGGCACTAAATCGATCTGCCAGGATATTGGCAGTATCCTTGGGAAGAGTATATTTAATGCCATTCTGTTGTAGCTCAGAGCAGATCTGGGCATTGCCATTTTGATTCTTGACATAACTATAGAATGCCTTGTGGTTGTCTTTGCAATCTTTAGCAATTTTATTTTCATAACTAGTTTTGGAGGATTTTTTGAGGGATCTCAACTTCTTACTGAGGCTGGTAAGGGAGTTTTTTACATCCTGGGATTGTCCTCTTTTCTGCAACAGTTTCTTCCTTCTGTTGTATAGTTTGTTTATGGCAGGGGACCACCAGATTGGCTTCCTTTTTTTGGAGGAGAGCGTCTTGGTTCTATTTGGGATGGCACGATTCATGCACGAGTGGATGTGCTCATACAGTGCCTTAGTGTAGGATTCAGCATTTGAACTTTCAGCTCCCGTCTGCATGGGTGTCATGAAGTTTGTCACTTCTGACTTGAGTAGCATGAAGTGGGCTTTGGAGAAGTTTTTTTACGGAGGTTTCCTTACTGAGGGGGTGGGGGGTGGGATGTGGATGTCAATGGTGATTATCTTATGGTCAGACCTGACCAATGAGGGGGTGACCACTGATGTGGAGCATCTATCTCCCATGTTGGTAATGACCAAGTCTAGGATATTTGAGCACCTGGTGGGACAATGGATTAGTTGATCCAGGGCATTGGAATTTATGAATTTCAAGAACCATTGGGAAAAGGTGTTGGTACCCGAGTAGTTTTCCCAGTTAATGGCAGGGTAGTTGAAATCACCCAGTATTATGGTGTTTGGTTGTATTTTAATATTTTCCAGTATGTTTATAAAGGTGTAGTGAGAATCTTGGGGCATGGTGGTGGATCTGTAGCAAGCTACAATTTGGATTGCTGTCTTACCTAGTGTTAGTTGCGCCTGGAGAATTTCAGATGCATTGTGTAGGGCAACTAGCCTGGAGGTGTGAATATCCTTGGTGAATATGGACACTCCTCCACCGTTAGTGTTTCGGTCTTGGTTTGGTGGCCAAAAAGTGTGGTAAGAGTTTTAGCCTGGTATTGCAGGGGTGTTCTCTGGAGCCTTGAAACAGGTCTTATTTACTGCACAGATATCGATGTTCTCCAGTTTTAGGAGTGCCTCGAGAGAGTGCATTTTGAGGTTTAGACTTCTAGCATTGATTTTGCATGCTTGTATCTGTTACGGTGGTGGTTTTGTCCTTTGAACCTTGCCTAAAAAAGGCATTATAGGAGTGGCAGGAGCTTTAGCCAGTAACCTGAATCCCAGGGGCAACAGATGCAGACCATCTCTGGCAAAGCATCATGGTTTGTCGATCATGTTGTCCTAGGCAGACAGGTACTGGATCCCATTTGAATGACACCAGAAGCTTAGCCAATTGTTGAAGTCAGTCATTTTGTCCTTATACTGTATCATTCTGGGTGAAGGCAGGATGCTACTCAGGGCTAGGGTCATACCTGCCTGGGCCACATGATCCAAGAGCTCTTCCATGTCTCCTTTCATGTAGTCCAGGGAGGTATGTCTCAAGTCATTCACTCCAACATGGGCAATGACAGAGTCGTATTTGTACTTGTTGTGGAGTGACTTGAGTGCATGCATTATGTGGCGGATTCTTGCACCTGACGAGCAGCCGACAGTAATTTTCTCCTTGTTCAGCCTGGTGAATGGGACATTAGCGTGCCTGAGTATAGAGTCACCTATGACTAAAGTGTTGGGTACGTTGTCTTGCCTTAGGGGCTGTTGTTGGGTGGCACACTGGTGTTGTGAGCTATGTTTTGCTTTGGTTGTGACTGGTGTTTGATTGCGTTTCAGCTTTGGAGGTCCTTCTTGCTTGGGCAGGTTAATGTTAAAGGCCTCCAAATATGTGGGTTTAGTGTTGCTATGTGTGGGTGTTGATGGTATGGATTTTGAAGGGCTATGTGTTGCCTGAGGTGTAGTGCAGATGTTAACCTTCTCCTCTTGACTGTCTAACACAATCTTGGCTGGAGAGAGCTTTGCTTCCAGTTTGGCTATGTAAGTGCATCTCTCACAGGTTGTAGTGTTAGGTGGTAGGAGGAGAGGGTTATCTGTGTACATGAGGCAGTTGTTGCATTGCCCCAGTATGCCCAGATTCACCAGGTGGACAGGAGAAGTCACCGGAAGCTGACCCTTGAACATGCCTGTTTAGGTGGGGTTTTTTTGTAAAGTACAAGAGCTGTTTCCCCTTACCTTTGCAAGGTACTTTGCAGTTATAGGCTGTTTAGTGCCTACAATTAATTTCTCCTTATTAACAAGTTGAGTTGAGTGCTTGTATCAGTTTAAGGCTTCCTAGTGCTTTCCAGCAGGTTCTAGAGCAAGTACTAGTCAGAGGGGTTCAGATTTTAATGCTACTACTGAGAAACCAGCCAGTTCTAAGATAAAATTTGAAGAGCAGACCTGGAATAGTTTAACAGTAGCCCTGTGGTGCTGCACGATGTGAAAAACACGCAAACACACATGTTTTAAGCCAGAAAGTTGAAAGGGATAGAAATCAACCCAAAATGGCTAATACAATTACAATTTCAGAACTGGAAACCACTCCCACAATGCTCACCACTCCCACTGGTAAGCAGTAGGACTTTCCTCTACCACAGCAAGGTCTTTATAGCTCTGTACAGAGAAAATAAAGTCTAGAAACCAGCAAAGCCTGGGATCTGGACTATACTAGCTAGGAAAGGCAGGAAACGAGCAAACAAGATAGTATTTTTTTTTTGTTAAAACAGCTAAACAATGCAGTAATACAGTAAATAAACACAGAAAAGGCTAACACAGTTGAGTTTGTAGCCCTAAATAGTAAATGCAATTAAAACTCTACAAAATTAGCAACTTAAAACTTTTTAAATGAAGCAAGGCAAGTGCACAACTGAAAACGATTTAAGAGGCAGTAATACAGTAGAATAAGTAGCTAGTCTACATATACAGAAAAGTCTATATATACAGAAAAGCAGCTAAAACAACACTAAAACAATTCAAATGCAGTACAACCTAGAGCACTTTAGTTGTAGCAATATTAAGGCAAATACAGTTTTAATAAATGCACTAAAATATACTCTATATTTTCAAAATGTTTGAGAAACGAGATTCAGGCATTTTTTTAATTTTTTTATTTTTGTTAGAAAGGGAGAAAGGAGGAACAGAAGGAAAGTAACTAAGTGGGTTGGCCTTATCAGATGTTCTCTCTTTATTAGGTAGAATGCGCTAATGATGCTAGACTGGGAGGAGTGTCCAAGATCATATTTAGAGTAGGGGAGGGCAGTTGCAAGGGTAGGGGAGGGCAGTTGCAAGGCCAGCAGGTATAAACACAAGATGCCAATAGGGAAGGAGGGTAGGGAGCTTTAGTCAGAACACACTACAGAAATGTTTATCACTTCAGGCAGAAAACACTACAGACAGTGAGCCAATAGCTATAAAATACAGTAATAAAGTATGCAGCAGACAATAAAAGTGCCATAAATATCTAGAATAACCAATAACTAGTAAAAATAAGCAAAAAAAAAAAAAAAAAACAGTCTACTTATTGTTATATATCACACATCAGAGTTTTAGTCAGTGCTCCTTTTCCAATAGCTCTGTGTGGAATGGCAGAAAACACTCAAGTTAACTTCTTAAGTAACAGAAAGTTGAAACATGAAACAATTTTAAAAAAGCTCTAAAGACCCAATGAGGTACTTTCTCCAAGCCGTAGACCTGAATGTGGAAATCAGATGTGAGAGGTCCCAATAACAGTGCTGAGTTATGCTACACAAATCTCTGTATCCCTGGAATTGGTAGTCCATAACACCCCGCTCAAGATGAGGACAGCACATATTTACTAACTTCCATATGGTGTCTTGGACCACAGGATAGCAGCTGACAATCTCTAGTCATGGAAGTGATAGTATGCCAGCAGCTGGTGGATGCTTCTATGACACAGAGGGCAGTAATGAACAGCAGTGTGTATCACAACATTGTGGACACTTTCCCAAGGTGGCTATTAACACATGCTGAGCAGCTAGAGAAAATGGTGCTCATAGCATCTTACAGCAAGAAATACACTTATACAATGAACATGATGGTATTCAGACTAGCTTAATAGTTGGTAGGTGACAGAGTAAAGGGACAGGGCTTTTGGTCTGCCTGCATAGTTCATGTTGTTTACACCCTGTACTTTCTTTGTGAGGAACCCCTGAGGTTACTCCAGCTGTTGTAAGTGCCTAGTCAAGTACATGCCAAATGGCACACTGTACTCATTTGTTGGTCTTATGTGATCTAATGAGGGCTGAGTACAGCGGGACTATAATTTCCTTTGATCTGTAATTATGCAGTCCTTTACACGAGATGTATACTGCACTACTTTCCTACTATCACAATAGTAGTATTTTTATCTCTGAATCACCCTGCTTCCTGCATGTTGCCACTCACTACGTTAGTTTGCCTGACACACTATGCTATTTGTGAGTGCCCCACTGTAATATTTGTTCTTTACAATTAAGAATAGTTCCTATATATGACTGCTTGTGTTAATAACCTGAGAAAGAGATAATTAGTAAAGTACTTTGTGATAGGACACATAACACTAGGAAAAAGTCACACTGATGTGTGTGTGTCTGTGCTGTGTAGCTTCAAAGATATTTACCGTTATTTGAGCGAGGAAATTTTGTAGATGTGCATTATTATCATAGTTTTGTAAATGAGCTATAATAAACTAAGGCTAATACAACTGGTCCACATTAAAATGAAGTTCACATATAGACGAGCAAAATTGCTGCTTTACAGAATGTGGACTAAGTATTGAGTTAAGGAAGTAGCCATGTCAATGTCAAGAACGCTCAGTGGGAAGACAATTCGCTAAGCAGAGTTACAGCAAACACAGGCAGTAGATTGTTAACCAAAAGAACATAATGCTCCACTGCATTCGTCAACTTTAAATGAATAAATGACCTTCTATAATTGGTATCCAAATAGAAAGAACACATACCAAAACCATTATTACTTCCAAGTCCTTTCATAACACTTCTAATGAAGTTAGCACAAATCCACATATTGAGAAGGCATGCACACATCCACATATTGAGCAGACTTTCAGGAACGGATAACAAAAGTTAGAATTTGGGGGTTTTTTTGGCCTAGTTATGTAGGACTTCTGTGCAGCCTGCCAAGAGTATTAAAGGAAAACCCCATACCTAAGATTTTAGAAGCTTTTCATTCACTTACCCATTGTGGATGTTCATTTGGAATGCATAGCAATGGTCATTGGGGTCCACTTGTAAAATGTCATCAGTATAGCTTGTTAATTATTGACTATGCAACAAACTTTCCTGAAGTACACTTACAAAGAGTAAATGCAAGGTCCATAACAAAATAACTAATATTACTACTTGCTATTTTGGGAATCTTTCAAGAACTATTTATTGATGAAGGCACATCGTATGTCTAGAGTAATACACACATTCTCTGTTTTTTTAAGTGAAACAGATACGGGTTTCTGTACACCCCCCTCAAATAGGTGGGTTAGTTGAACTCTTTAATGTCATTAATGTTGAAACACAAACCAAGGTCCTGGGTGTGTCATTGATGATCAACTCAAATCTGACCAACACATCCATCATTGCATAAAAAAAGACACCCCAAAAACTTTGTCTGCTCTTTAGAAAAAAAAAAAAATCATAATCAAGTACTCTAGACTCTCCCTAGCCTATGCCTACCTTCTTCTTGGCCTTCTTTACAGCGCACAAATCTTAACAAACCTTCAGTCCTCGCTAAAAACTAACCTCAAAACACATCTACAACAAAGTAGCGAGGTTCACTGCAAACCAGCCCTACATCTCCGACCACTGCCTCTCTCTGAACTCTCTAAACTAGTTAGAATTCCCACAGCAGTGCCCCTACTACCCCAAATGATTATCATTCACACCATCCTCAACAACCCCACCTACTGCCCTGGCATCTCCTCCCTCATCTCTCTTTATACTCCTAATCAGACTCTCTGGAGCTCAGACCAACTACACTTGGAAATCTATAAACCCAAAATAACAATTGGTCAACATCTATATAGCTACTCAATTGCCCAAACTTGGAATAAACTCTCCGTATCCATCATAGGTTCATAGGTTCATAGGTTGGTACTAGGCTATCGGCCCTAGGGCCTATGCAAGCCTAGCCATAACAATTCCCTGGATATTTCTTCCCACAATATTTAATTCTCCAGGCCCCTGTCTAGCAGGGCGACTGACATGATCCCCGGGGTGAATTTCCTATCTCCCATCCAATCATCAAGGTTCCTTTTGAAGAGGGCCAATGAGGCGCTCTGCTTGATATTTATGGGCAGTCTATTCCAGAGTATGGGGAGTCTCTGGGTCAGGAACCTATCCCTCCAGCATGTTTTGTTCATTGTGATGACAAGGTTTAGATCCCTGGAGCGTGTTGCTCTGAGGGATTTCTTTAAGTGGAGCATGTCCAACAGCTCAGGGTTTGACATGGCCTTGTATGTTAAGCAGAGATCGCCTCTGAGTAGACGATATGCCACAGAGTATAGCTGGAGTTTTTTTAGATGGTCAGTATATGGCATCTGCTTTAGGCCTGTGATTCTTTTAGTGAATCAAAACAATCAAAACAATATCCAAAGCTCATGAATTAAAAAAAAATCTCTAAAAGAAAATTTTATGAACTTCTGGATCTGCCCCTGCCAACACCCTACCTAATATTCTCACCTCACTTGTACTTCCTATCTCCCTTACCCATACACCCACTGTTATCAACTTCTCAACTCTACTCCAGTGGTATGTATACTTCTGATCTGTATATTCCTGCCCTTGGTTACCTATTCTACTAACTACTACAATAACTACCAGTGCCTGCTTGCACTCTTTTACCCCACAGACAATCTTGTTTTATCCAAATGGGAATCTAAGGAGATTCTGAACAATAATAGATGGAAGGACTATGTTTTAATGTATGTCAGATTTGTAGATGACATTTTTATTTTGTGGAATGGGGATGAGGCCTCCTTTAACAATTTTCTTGGCTTTTTACATTCCACTACCACTTTTTTGGAATTTAGTGCAAAAACTTCCTTCACTAGACTAGAATTTCTGGATGTATGTGTAGAACAAACAAACACAGGTTACATTTCTAGTTTATATAAAAAGGATTGCTGGCAGAACACATTACTGTCTTTTGACAGTATGCATCCGCGACATGTTTTTCCTAACATTATTAAAGGACAGATGAGCAGAGTCTCCAGAATTTGTTCTGAGGATGCACAATATGATGTAGAAATACATAAGCTTGACCAATGTTTCATAGAGAGGGGTTATGGTAAAGCCTTGGTCAAGAATGTCATGGATAATAACAAGAAATATAGGTTCACTAGATACAAACCATGGATAAGAAATACACATAGTGAGGAGCCTAATCATGATAGAGATGGGAGACATTTGAGAGAGAGGCCTAGATTGTTACTAACTTATGGTAGTAATATGAATGATATATGTAAGATAGTGCAGAATAATTGGAATATGTTAACAAGTGATTTGAGTCTTAAAAACATTGTGGGTGAATATCCTATGTTCACATATAGAAGGAACAAAAGTTTGAAAGATCTTTTTTGTAAGGAAATACATCAAGATATAGAAAGGACACCCAATATGAATTTAGGTACTCATGCTTGTGGTAGATGTAAGGCATGCACATTTATTAACACCCAGACAGAATTTAGGCATCCTAATACGCATAAATTATTTCATTTTCAAGGCAGGGCCACATGTAGAATGCAGAATTTGGTCTATCTAGCGGAATGTGTATGCTGTTCATCTTTTTATGCTGGTATGACCAACAACATGTTTAAAGTGAGAATTCTGCAGAACCTGAGTTATATTAGAAACAGTGATTTAAGCAATGCTTTATATAGACATATACGTGTAAATCCTACACATACTTTTAAGTTTAGATGCATTGTTAATATAAAACTTAACAGTAGGGGGGGGGATATTAGACATCAGACAGCCCTAGCAGAATCCAAATGGATAGTTAATTTGATGGCACATAGGGAACCTGGTTTAAACGATGTATTACCAATCAAACCCACCTTGCAGAATAGGCGGGTTTTTCTAAACAAATGATTGGTTGGTTGTATTTTAAATATGGTGTTTCTTTGTTCTGTACATTGTCTGAGGAAGGGTTTATCCCGAAAGCGCTAACCTGTTTTTCATGAATAAAGAACTTTGTAGCTTTTACTCCAGCAGTGTCCGGTTGCTTTTACTTTGGATTCGTTATATTATTGAGTATATTTGGACTTTAGCATAGCGCACATATACTACTTTTGACATACTACAGTCCCAATGCCAAGCAATTAGGGGAATTTGTATAGAAAATGCTTAATCCTGGGCCCACAGAAGAATCCCAAAATTAGTGGAATTGTTTCACTGTTCTAAGACCGATGGCTCAGAAAATTAAATAGCATGTCTTAATTTAATTTATATCCCATGTCTCAAGTGGACGAACTGATTGAGAAATTAAGCAAGGCTGGATTTCTGTTTTCTTTGGATGTGAGCAAAGGCTAATAGCAAATTCCACTAGCCTGAAAGGTTAAAGAGAAAAAAATGTCATTTTCTACACCAGATAGACTTTGTTGTATTTGAACCCTGGCTGACCTGACCGAGAATAATGTTCCATTGAAGGTTAAAGTGACAGTGGAAGTAGAAAGTACAGTTCTATAAGTAAACTTACCATAACAGCAGATGTTTAAAGGATTACTGCTGCAGTAACATAAGCTAAATGGGTTATGTCCTGCCATGCACATAGCAGCCAGACAGCTTCCAAAACTTCAGTCTACCTTCCACATGCAGAAGTTAACTTGAGCCAAACTGATTAAAAGTTAAGTGCTGGTACCAAGCCCTTCAGACCTGCCAGGCCAACAGAGAGAGGTAGGCCAAAGCCTTGAGAACAGTGCTAAGAAAATAACAATAATAATAATAATAATAATAATAATAATGAGCACCTGTCCATACCCTGGCATAAAAATATACAATACGAAAGCAGTAGTGACCATTATAAACCTGTACTATATTCTTCATTTGAGCACTGCTGCAGTAGCCTAAGCTATATGGGTAGATTAGCATAGCTTAGCTAGACCAACAGGAGGAAGAAAAAGGGTCCAGGAGTCCCTGAGAATTGTCCAAGTAAAGCCTGCCCTAGATCTAGAGAAGGAATCTAGTTTGTAATGTTTTGTAAGAGTATGCGCAGATGACAAAACTGCTGCTTTTAGAATACTTCTAGAATCCACCCCTTTCTAAAAAGCCACAGAAGAAGGTATGACCTTGGCAGAATAAATATTGACCCTTCCAGGAACAGTTTTGTTGTGGTATGAGTAACAAAAAGTAGTAGCGCGAGACAAACATTTAGAAATAGCCTGTTTTGACACTGATTGCCCTTTTTTTTACTCCGAAGTTTTTATAGATTTTTCAGTAACAATCATTTAAACAAATTATGATAAACTATGTACAAATTTTACAAAGGCCTCAGGCCCTGTATAAAATCTTATAGATATAAAGGAGGGTACAATGTTCATTCATTCATACTTTCAAAGTGACTAATTTGATAGAGATAGATCTAAATTCAATGACTGAATAAGGGATAAAAATTTTGTCCAGAGGTTGTTAGTCCATTTTCTGGGATATATTCTTGCTTCTTTAACTTTTATTTCCATCGACGCTACTTCAACCAAGAAAGTCTTGAAATCTTGTAAGGTTGGAATGGAGGGTGACTTCCATCTTCTTGTAATACATTTTTTGGCTGCTGCTAGGATTGTCCAAAGAAGATACTTATTTTTGTTATTCAATACAATAGATTCATTTACATTCAGAAAAAATAATGGTTTTGATAATACAAAGGAATCAGTAAAGATGGCTTGGAGAAAATTTTCAATATCATTATATGAACAATCATAAAAGATGTGAGACCAATCGGCCTTGCATTTTAAAGAGCATCTACAACACGTCACCTGCTCCAAGGAGTTAAATTTAGCAATCTTACTAGGCGTGTAAAAACCTCTATGCAAAAATTTCCAGGAGAAAACTTTCCACATTTGTAAGTTAGAGGTTAATTTAAGAGAATGTAAAATATTTGATTTATTTGTAGAAGTTAGGGACAATGTGCAGTCGTTAGTAACAAAATCCCAAAACCTCTGATTAGGAGTAGTCTTATAAGTAATAATGCTGTGTCTTTTGGCTTTTCCCAGTTAGGGGTTGCCACAGTGGAATTCCCGTCCGCTAATGATTGGCAGTAGATTCTTTACATGCCGAGTTGCCAGCTCTGATGCACGACCTTCAACTAAGGTACGCCCATTGACCCATGTCTCCACACAGAAGATGCTTTAGCTGAGAATCAGACAGGACAACATCTTATTTTATGAAATTCTATAGATTAATTGATATGAGCTAACAACAATATATTGATGTAATATATAGTTTGATTATATATAGTACAACTAAATTTCACTAATAAGCCTTTGATTGATTAAAAAATACATATCCTCACTTCTGTATGAATTATTATAGAAGCAAAGAATTTACAATTTGATAATGAGCATGTATAGGTGATATTTATCAATTAAGGTCTCAAAGAGCATCTGAATATGTAAACCTTCCAATAATTTAAAGATAGGTAAACGTAACAGTGTTAACCAGGATAAATCAATAAGGAGTAGATCAGCATTTAAAGTATTTATAGTAACAGATATTACATGTAACTAATTGCTAAAGCATTTCTCTCACTATGAGGTGTTATGTGATTGTCACTCCTCTATATAGTAATTTCACATATTTCCCTACTGCTAGTAGTTAGTAACAATATTACAATAGTATAATCATAAGCTGAGCATATGGAAATGGGATGTATATTTACAAATGATGATGGTTGACAGAGGAGATACTGCTGAAACAATTCCTATCACATACTCAGTAAGTTCATATGACCATGGAAAGACTCCAACAATAATTAATAAATATAAATTTACTTTCTAACAAATTATGCAAGGTTTTATATAAAGAAGCATGTCTTAATATTTCACCAACAATTGAATAGTCTTCACTATTGTAAGGTAAAACTTGGTAGAGTCAACAATTTCAACATATTTAAATGAAGAGTCATTACTCATTCAAGAAAAACTCTTTTTTTTTGTACATGTATATTTACTTCTTTCCTCTTTATTTATTTCCTCTTTCTATTTCTCTTTCAACCTTCTTTTAATGAAAAGAAACATTTGCTATATAATCCTTAGCATTGTCATTACATTCCTTATGTACTAAGTTGAACATTTGAGCACTGCACAGTGAGTTCCCGTTACTACATAGTTAATCTTCAGCTTTTTACTCAGGTCAGACTTGGTGACCTAGTTAATTGCAATAGTACTGTGTTTGTGCATAAACTTTGTTTTCATCATAATAGTTGTTTTCTTTTATATATATATATATACATACATGTATATATATATATATATATATATATATATATATATATATATATATATATATATAGTTCCCTATCAGAAGCCTGAAACACTATAAGCCTGAAAATCAAAATCCTGAAAACTAAAGCCTGAAAATTCAAAATCCCGAAAACCCAAAATCCTGAAAACACAAATAATGCTAATATGTCACTATAAAGACACTAATATCTACCAACTGACCCTGACCCTAACCCTAACCCTAAGGTCCGTCACTATCGCACACTCACCTGACCCGCGCCCTAACCCTAACTCACTTAAACCGCCCCAACCCCAATATTTGTCACTGTTGCATACATGCCTAACCTGCGCCCTAACCCTAACTCACTTAAACCGCCCCTAACCCTAACATAAAACCAACCGCACACTTACCTGAACCCAACACATGACCTAACACCACAGGGCTAACAATAGCAAAGCCACAATGATGTCAGTATGTCCATTTTGTGTTTTCAGGATTTTGAGTTTCAGGATTTTGGGCTTTCGGGATTTTGAATTTTCAGGCTTTAGTTTTCAGGATTTTGATTTTCAGGCTTATAGTGTTTCAGGCTTCTGATAGGGAACCATATATATATATATATATATATATATATATATATATATATATATACACGTTCATATTCTTATATATCTTTTTATATATGAGCACATATTTATGTCTACATATCATTACACACATATATGTTGATTTACATTTCTGCATTCATTTTGTCAATAACCAAGAGAGCCTTTGCGTTTGAAAGAAAAGTTTGAGAATGGAATTAAAGGAAAATTCCCCTTCTTAACATGTTGTCAAATTATTTGTTATTGTAGTTATCAGACAATCTCTCGTAACACATCTCATATACTGATAAGTATATTAGAGTCTATATTGCAAACATTATTGTGTGTACATAGTAAGGTAGACTCATTTTCATTTAACTCTTATTTCAATAAATGTTCAAAGAGTTCTAAAATCACATATCTAGCTAGACATCTATCTACTATCCTTTTTCCCCCACTATTGTATATGAGGACAACATTCCAATAGTAGTAATATTCTAGGGCTTTAACATTTTGAAATTAACTTAACTTCTTTATATACCAACTGCAGGATGGAGATTAATTGTAATATCACTAAGCATGGTTAAGCAGAAATTTATTAATATCTTGGATATTTGTGCCTCATGAGCCAGCCCTTATAACAGTTATATTGTGTATTTCCTCAATGGCTACACTGTAAGGTACAGCATAGTTGTACCAAATGAAGCAGATATCCCAAATCAAAACTGAAAGAGCCTGAGTCCAAATGTGAAATGCTGGTACTAGAAAATGATTTTATACGCTCCCTATGACTGTCCTTACTGTTTTACCCACTGGGAGATTTTAAACAGGAACAGTTTAGATGTGTTAGAGCCAATTGTAACTAAATATGTATACGATATTCTACTAACTTGTCACCAGATTATTATGACAGCTCTTGATCACAAACTGAGGTCTTAGTACAGAGCTTTTAAGATTTCTATGAGTCATCAGAACCTGTTTAAACATATATTAGTTACTGTCAGCTATGATGTACAATGTATGGGCTCATATCTGTAACTTATACTTGCCCTAGAACCCCTTAATAGGTATGAATTAATAACAAATGCCTGATTTGCTTTCCTCCTTGCATATTTATTTGTGCACAGCAGTGATCAGGGTACCAGACATGCTTAATGTATGTATAAATTCACAGGATTTCACAATATATCAGTTATATTATCTATGTGGCATCCTCAGGATGGAACAGCATCTGTTCTGATGTTATGCTCATGTTACAGTCGGGTTGTGAATGGTGGAGTTCTGTACTAAAGGAGATGATGATATAGTCAAAAGCAATACTGTACTTAGATGCAAAAATAAGCATAAGCTGATTCAGGCCTTTTCTTAATTAGCAGAGATGGATATACTCAATCAAGATTACCTTATCTGAGTGTCATGGCTCATTTTTCACAGTTGTCATAACCACTTTAGTTTGTCATGTTAACTTTTTTTGATTTATTGATCTAGGATTTTACTATATCATTCTAGACTGTACCATTGTTGTCCCACAGCAAGAGGCTCTCCCGTTCAACCCCCGGTTGGAGTGCCCCCTGTGCGAAGCCTGCATGTCCCCTCCATGGTCGAGTGACATTCGGTTATTTCCTCAGTAAAGAATATGTTAGTGTAAACAGCACAGTGTGCTATAGCATTTCCTCATTCATGTTACTCAAGAGTAATAGCACTTTACCAGAGGCTATTTGAATGATGAAGATTTCTAGGAAATCCATAAACTAAACTTTTTCCCACAACGAGGTAGCCTTCCGTGCCCCACTTTCATACAATTAGTCCAAACCACTCAAGAAACAAGCTAGAGAGGGACTGGCAAGTCCCAATGAAGTGAAGCGTTTGCCCATCTCCAAGCTCCATTTGTCATTAACAGCCAGAACTTACAAACGGTGACAGCTGTAAACATTCTTCCATTCAACAGAAAGATTCCCTTTTTTTTTCCTTTTTATCTTTTCCTATCCATTATTTACAGAATACTTTAATTTTTTTTATATATACAGTTGCTTGTGTATAGACTAGAGTAATAATGTATTTAATTATTAGTGACATATTATGTAAAGCCAAATCTATTAATTTTTGATCCCTTAATTTCCCAAACACTCGAGGAGACTTGTAATGTAGCAGTGATGTCATCGCCATCTACATAGTCCCGCCCTGGTTACTACAGAGATCAGTTTCTAATTAATTTTACTTGGATCAAATTAACAACTCTGATAATTTCTAACATTTAGTTTAATGTCTTTTTTGCGTTATGTTTCAAGTAACTTCAGGCTGCTGAATCAGCGAGATAAGCAAATGAGATCTCCGTTACACGTCAGCAACACTCGTACAGCTGACCAAGGATTTCTAACACAGTATGCCATGGCAACTCAGACAAGCTTCTTAATGTTAAACACAGCTCAGTTTACAGGCAGCCACAAGAGTATTTGAGTGAAAAAAAAAGGGAGAAGCAACTTTTGAATTCAGTGCGATGCTCGAGGTTGCTTTCTTCAAAAAAGAAAGAAATGACAGTTTGGAATGTTAAAATGCTAAGCTGGAAATAGAGTCGGGAAAGAATATTATAATATGTTGAAGTCATATAGTGACAGAATGCTTGAAATGACTTCAAAAAAAAGGAAAAATAAATAAATAAACATATAACAAGAGATCTTTGCATTGTATAAATAAAATCAGATTCTGAAATTATCTATTTCAGATTGCTAATTAAATGGACAGTTCAAAAATTACCTGTTTCAAAACTCTCCTTACACCACTTCCCTTTTCTTCCCTTAATAAATCAATGGAAGGAAGGAAAGACAATTCAATAAATAAATAAACGTGTGTGCAGGATTCAACTAGCTATACACCCTAGGTATCACTAGCAGTTGTATCTAATAATAGTATAGCATTATTAATTTTAGATTGCAAGTTTTATAAAGACATATGCAAGACAAATAAAGTGATGATACATACTTCTTTAGCTCTAGGTTTCCATAAACTTTTATGACTTAGTTTGATCTTTGAGAGAATTAGGAAGTCCAGTAATTTTGGCTCCAGTTTTCAATTTCTTCTTTCTTGCATCCATCCAGTTGTTTTTCTCAGATGATCTTTTAAGGGTCATAGATGGTGTCCAGTCCATACCTTCTGGGATTGTAATGATGTTATTGTTTTGGATAAAAGAAACAGTTTCTTCTATATTGTTGAAAGATCTCATCTCATTCTGGTGGTGGATTTTGATTTTGGCTGGTTAGACTAATTGTGCTTTTATTTTATTTTGCTTTAAAAACCTTACCAGTGGCCAAGAGCTTTTGCTCATTTCCAGGACTCTTGTGGAATAATCATTGTCTAGCCTTATTTGGTTTCCTTTAAAAGATAAGGGACTTTTCCTCCAAGCTGTTCTCAGAATAAGTTCTTTATCTAAGAAGGATAGGAACTTCACAACAATAGATCCTGGAGAAACATTAGGGGAAGAAGAAATAGGTTTCCCTATGGCTCTATGTGCTCTCTCGATCCTGTAGGACATACCTTCTTTTAAGTTTAAGAATTCAGGCAGCCAGGAATTTAGGAAGGAAATAATATCTTCTTCTGTTTTTTCAGGGAGACCAAAGATTCTAATATTTGTTCTCCTCTCTCTGTTTTCAATGTCGTCTACTTTATTTATCAGCCAGTTATTTTGTTGCAGTATGGTCTCACAGTGGGATTCATCTTCCTTAAGCCTTTTATCTATGTCATTCAGTGAAGTTTCAATGTTCAGAATTTTGGATTGTTGCTGCTGGAGGATTTCTTTCAGAACATCAGTTTGTTGTGGACAGTTCATCTTTAAAGTTTCAAGATTGTCAGTAAATCTATCCATTTTTAAAGACAGTTCCTGGAGAGTGGTAGATATAGACTGGATCTCCTTCCTTAACGTGGAATCAGCATGTGAAGATTTTGAGTTGCTCATCTCTGTTTAGTTGTATAATCCTTAGTTTTTGACAGGAAGTGTTTTAAGAAAAGACTCCAAAGTTGAGAATCTAGTAGATTATAGATTTCCAAATAGATTGTATAACTTTAAGGAGCTGGTAATAGAATTTTAAATAATAATTTTTGTGTTTCTTAGTAACTGATATGGAGCTCAAGAAAAAAGCTGTGACCAGTTGGCCATCTAGGCTCCGCCCTTTCTGGTTGCCCTTTCTTCTTATGTTAACAACAAATGAACAACTGATCAGAAGTTCTGAAAGCTTTTGTTGCAACTAGCTAGTACTTAGGTTGTCTGGAGACATCCAGGGTTTGAAGTTAATCATTCTCCATCATTTTTAGGTTCTGGAAGTAATAATAATAATAATAATAATAATAATAATAATAATAATAATAATATAATAATAATTATAACAATACCATTTGTTAACCGGTCAGGCCCACTAGACATATGGTCTTTTTTCATGGGAAACAGCAGTGAGTATTTAAGTGGGTTGCTGAAGGTCACCCAGTAGGTAAATGAGGGTTAAGGGAATCAAACCCTGTACCAGATGAACTACAGATCACAGCCTTATCCTTCTGCACTGTCAATTTTAAGAAACAACACAGAGAGATGGCATAGCTTAGCTTAAAGTAAATGCTGATACCAGTTTAGGCATAAAAAAGCATTAATTCTCATTGAAACCCTATCTGTGTGAAAATAAGATAAGCTTGATCCACCATAAGAGCTTGCAAATCAGGTACCCTTTATGCAGAGGTCAGAGCAATGAGTACGACTGTCATCCATCCCACCATTTAAGCTCTGTTGTTTCATGTAGGCATCATTTTTCTATTCAGACTGAATGTATACTTTTCTGGAGTCCCTGGCCTCTAGTGAGAGCAAATCACCATGTCTACTCCTAGTCTGTCAACTCTGAACAAATCAGCCCCAGCTAATAAACTGCACAGGCTGCATAACTATTATCATTGTCCAGCAACTGACACCTAAGCCTGAAGTCCACCCTTGAAAGAACCGAGAGTGTGCAGTTAAAGTACATTTGTGTGTGTAATCCAGTAAAGTTAACATAAGCTCACACTTAAAACTTGTAAAATCTGACTATAGGGACAGCTGAGTGTCCACATACACTCATCTGAAGTAAATAGCTGTACTGGTACATATTCTGTATGAGAGTACATGTCTTAATAGAACCCCCAACAACACCTATACCACTAGTATACACTACAGCCCATAATAATGGGCAATTCGTTTAACAGATTTTTGAGTAGTCCGAAATAAAAGACAATACATAGCTTGCTACATCCCCTTGACCACTGAAACAGGACAAATTATTTACTTTGCTTTCATTTTCAGACTCCTTATAGGTTCATAGGTTTATACTAGGCTATCTGCCCGAGGGCATTTACAAGCCTAGCCCATCGTTTTGTGGCTTTTACTACCACCCCTTTATGGATGGGGATACCATTATTTTATTTGCCTTTTTTTCTTCATGTATTACATTTTGCAGTTAATACACTAAATACTTAACCGCAGATATAAATATCTGCTTAGTCTTCCTGGGCTTGTGTGCTGCCCCCTTAATTTTCCTGTCCCTCTGTCAGCTTCTAGTTTACATTATTCAGCTCAAACAGTTGTTAACTGTTTGTAGAAACCTTCTTACTTTATGCCATAGCCAAACTTACCGAGTCTTGTTCTCAACAAAGTCCAGGAAGCAGGTGTAGAACAGACAGATGTACTGCTGAACCAACACAAAATTAAATCCAGTAACAGAAAGGCACAGCCTGATCTTCCATACTTCAAGTTTTCGAGTTGAAACTCTTTTTCAAGAATGAATCAGTACATTTAAACCACAGAATAAGTATAAAACACCAGCCAATCACATAACACATCTCAGGAACACATTATATAATTATACAATTTACATAATTAATATAATTAATATAGTTGACTAAGCTTAGTTCACTAAAAACTTCATTAAAAACAATGGCCAAATTGACAATATACCAACATGTTTCATTACTGCCTAAAGAGCTTCACAGAACAACTATAGTACTCTAATTAACATATGCTTGTCTTAATTTCAAAATGGGTTTAATACTATTAGTTTTATTAAGCCCTGGATAGACATCAGATCTAAAAAAGTTTATCCATTTGTATTCTGCTCTTTCTGTGGCATTCAGAATGCCCCCCCCCCCCAGTTATTTTTGCAAACTCTCTGCAGTATCCTAAATTTAAATGTATGCTCATTTCCACAATGTAAAATATGCTTACTGAGTGCATTTGTCTCAACCCCCCCCCCTTTTTATATCAGATAAGTGGGATGCAATTCTCTCCTTGAATTTACAGTTAGTTTTTCCAGTGTAATTTTTAGATCTGATGTCTATCCAGGGCTTAATAAAACTAATAGTATTAAACCCATTTTGAAATTAAGACAAGTGTATGTTAGTTAGAGTACTATAATTGTTCTGTGAAGCTCTTTAGGCAGTAATGAAACATGTTGGTATATTGTCAAGTTGACCATTGTTTTTAATGAAGTTTTTTACTGAATTAGGCTTAGTCAACTATATTAATTATATTAATTATGTAAATTGTATAATTATATAATGCATTCATGAGATATGTTATGTGATTGGCTGGTGTTTTATACTTATTCTGTGGTTTTAATGCACTGATTCATTCTTGAAAAAGAGTTTCAACTCGAAAGCTTAAAGTAATAATCCTTGTTTTACATGGATGGTCATGCTGTGCCTTTTTGTTACTGGATCTTTTTATCAACACTGTTACAGTGCTAATTCAATGGTTGCTCTACCCCCTCCCTCAGTTCCCACCCACACTTCACACTCTGCATTTAAACTAGCCCAACTCCACCCCTACACTTTTCCCAACCTATTTCTGCACCAAAACAATCAGAACACAATCCAATAGCAGTTGCCCTACAATTGGTATCTCTGATTAATTTACTTAAACAGCTGTAACTATAACTACTCTTGCCCAGTAACATTTATACTGCAAACTAATATCGTCAGCAAATAGGGTTGCCACCTTTCATCGTGGCTAAAACTGGAGGAAAGACACACCCGTCGCATCACCAGTAATCCTGCCCACCCCACCCTCTCCCACCCACATTCCGCCCATTGTGTGATGTCATGATGACATAACTCTGCAAGGAAAGCCCTCTTTTTCCATTCCTGCTGCCTGCTTTCGGCTGATTTACTATGCTTTTTGCATAGTAAATCAGCCGATTTACAAACTCCGATAGTCTGTTTCCTTTTTGAAACAGAATACCAGAGTTTGTACAGTGTTTTCTGGACTACTGGAGAATCAGTTTGATTTCCGGATAGTCCGGAAAAAAAACTGAGGGGTGGCAACCCTATAAGGAAAATCTAACTTACATAATACAAAATTATTCTGACTCAAACCCTACTAGTGTGTCTCCCCAACATATTAGCACTCTTTACAAACTACCATAACTGCCTAATAAATACAATTAATATTCTTACAAACCTACACTCACTACACCAATGGTTACCAAGTCTATCAATCACCACAGCACCCACACAGAACCTACAAACCTTCTTAGACTTGTTCAGTTACAGGTACCTTAAATCTAAGTATGTTACCATATAAAAATCCAATAAAACTAAAGCACAAATGCATTTGGCTACATAGTTTTCTTCATAACTTTCCATCCATAAAATCAATGGCGTTATTAACCCTGCCCCACACAGCAGCAAAATAAATAAACAAATAAAATAAAAAATAAAATAAAACACCAATTAGATGTACCATTCTTTTTTCTTCTCTCATCCCCCAATTCTAGCCTTCTCCTGCTAAATATCAGTATTAGATGCATTTGCAATAAAATTCAGGGCATACATGCTTGTATTACCATATATTCCCCAAACATAATCATAGCCACTGAAACCAGGCTGAAAAAAGACATAAATGACAATGAAGTTACCCCACCTGGTTTTAATATAATTAAGCTCGATGGGGCAAATTAGGTGTAATGATGGGCAGGTGGAATTGACATCATCGACAAGAGTTCCCTAAACATATCTATATAGGCACAGAATAATAGGAAACCATTTTATTTAGCAGCCATATATATCGCACCAAGTAAAACATTACCAATGTGAAAAATATCCTGTACTGGATATCCTACCATATACAACATGAAACAATAATACTAGGAGACCTAAAATAGGCTGGCAGCTTATTAATAGCAACACCCCATCTGATTCCATAAACCTCTATGGCTTTATATAGTTAATTACATCAGTTACTTGAGTCCACAATAGTACTGGTAGGCAATCAACCTTAGACTGGATTCTTACTAAAAGGCCCAATAAAATTAAGACAGTCTGTAGCCTTTCAGGCAGCCTAAGTGACCATCAGCCTACTTAAGCTCTCAAAAGCTACAATACCTAAGATAAATATATAATTTACAACCAGGTTTGGAACTGAACAAACTTTGACAAACACACTTTTATCAAGTCCTTAACAGAATACTGCTGGAAAATGTTAAAAATCTATGGCCTTAGACTCTGCTGTCCAGACTTCTGTGAGATATTCCTAATAATTCTCAATAGCCTTGCCTCTGTATGTACTAAAAGGGTAAAATCTAATCCTATACCATGGCTAACAAAGGAATCAAAGAAGTTAATGCTACAGGTGGCAAAGCCTGGAAGAAGTGACTCAAAAATTGAACACAAAATGCATTTCAGTTTTTCAGGCAACTAACAAACAGGACAAAAAATACGAAATAAAACATGACAAGCAAACATATTATAACATCCTTCAAAATAAATATCAACACAATCCAAAACTCTTCTGGACATCCATAAACAAACTTTTGCATCCAGGCCACATTATCACCCCCCACTGCTGCATCCAACAGTACTACTGATTCAGTTCCCACACAGATTAATAATTATTTTATACAGACTATATTGTCTTTCGCAACCATTAATACTAATACTACCCTGTCAGTACCAACAGCCTCTGCTAAATGTTCTCAGGTCATTACTGCCTCCACCATTAAAATGTTTTATTTTATTTTATTTTATTTTTTATTTTACATTTGTTGACTGGGCTAGTCTAGCTGGATATATGTCCATTTTCAGTAGAGGCCCGGGGAGAAAAGCTCCATTGGTTATTACACGTTTAAACAGAGATAGGTAATACAAGGTTATAATTTATAAACAGAAGTAGATAATACAAGTTATTACAGGTATAATGATAGGAGCAAAAAAGCAAAAAGTGTAATAAAATTTATTTTTTTATTTATTTATTTTTTGTGGATTACAATAGTCATACAGTATATATGTGAAAACATATATCTACATAGATGTTATGAAAAGGGAAAGTTATCAAGGAAACAGGGAGATGAGGAAAAGAATTATGGAAGAAGAAAAGAGAGAGAGGAAGAAGGAAAATTAATCTGGGTTAGTGCAGGAGCAAAGCCAGTGTTTATTGAGATACATTTTTAGTTGTCTTTTAAAAAGTGGGAGAGAGGTCAAAGGTGAGATATCAGAGGGGAGTTTGTTCCATATTTTTCCAACAGAGTTGGAAAAGAGGCAGTCACCTGCAGAGTTATTGGGTTTAGTACTATTGATCAGTAGTTTGTTTGAAGAACGTAGTTGTTTCAGGTTATTGTATGGTGAAATGAGGTTAGAGAGTATTGGTGTTTTAGTAGGTTGGTATAGGATCTTGTGAGTCATTAAGAGCTGTTGAAGTACGAGCTGGTTAGGAAGTTCAAGCCAACCTAGTTGTGTTAGATTCAGGCAGTGATGAGTTCTAAAAGGGGATCCTGTAGCAAATTGGGCAATATTATAGTAAGATGTTGCTAGTTTCTTGAGGTTGTTTTTGGAGAGATTAGTGTATATGGGGGAAGCACAGAGAAGAGTAGAGATTAGGTGAGATCTGGCTATGGTGGTCCTTGCCACAGGTGTAAGGAAGGGTTTGATTCTGTATAGGGATCCTATTTTTTTATTAACTAATTTTATTGTGTTGTTGATGTGAGAGTCAAAGTTGAGATTATTGTCAATAGTTATTCCTAATAATTTTGTGGTTGAGTCAGGAGAAATGAAAGTACCGTCAGTGGAAGTGAGAGTGAAGTTTAGTGGGGTGGACTTACAGGTAGGTGAGAAGAGTAACAGTTTGGTTTTCTTGGTGTTAAGGAGTAGGCAGCGGTGTGAGAACCATTGTTCTACAATGATAAAAGCTTTATGGGTAAGAGACTGGAGTTCAGTTTGAGAGGTAGCTGTGCAGATTATAGTAGAATCATCTGATTATTGTATGCAGGTAGTGTTTGGGATAGCTGATTGCAGGTCATTAATAAAGATGGAAAATAGAAGGGGGCCTAGGATAGAGCCTTGAGGTACACCTAAAGAGATAGGAAGGAGATTAGATAGTGAATTTTTCCAGAGTACTGCCTGCTGATGGTTTTCTAGGTAAGATGTAAACCAAGTTAAGGAAGGAGGGTCAAGTGAGAAAGATTTTAGTATGTGCAGAAGAAGTTTATGATTAACCATGTCGAAAGCTTTAGATAAGTCAATGAAGACTGAAGATGATAGATTATTATTGTTGCGGTTACAGTTGATGGAGTTTGTAAAGGAGAGTAAAGCAGTGGTGGTGCTGTGGGAATCCATGCTGACAGTTCGCAAGTATGTTGTTATGGAGAAGTTGGTTAAGTAGTTGTTTATGGATACATTTTTCCATGATTTTAGCTATTGGTGATAGAAGTGTTATGGGGTGAAAGTTAGAGAAGTCATTGGAGTTCCCCCCTTTGTGTAGTGGGATGATATGAGATATCTTTCAGATAGAAGGGAAAATTCCTTCATTTATAGATCTATTTATCAGAATAGAAATGGGATAGGCAATGGCTTTAGCTCCTATTTGCAGGAATTCTGCAGGAAGTTTGTCTGCAGAGAGGGTGGTAGGTTTTAGTTTTTGGAGCAGTGATGAGATAAAGGAAGTAGAAACTGGTTGTAAGTGAAGGGAGGGAGGTGGATTTGAAGTAGATAAGAGTAGCTTAGAGGTGTTGGGAGATAGGTGTCTAGCAAGAGTCTGGATAGTATTAGTGAAGAAAGAATTAAAGTCATTAGCTATTTGTGTGGGATTCTCTGGGTTAGAGTCTTGAGGGTTAGGTGTAATGGAATGGCCTGGAGATAGAAGATTATTAATACTGGCCCAGAATTTTTTAGGTTCTTTTTTGGAAGTTTGTTGTAATTGATGGTAATAGTTCTTTTTGTCTGTCAGGATGGCTTTTTTTGTACTGTTAAGCTCTCTAAAGTTTTGGCGGTCAGTTAGATTCTTAGTGGTATGCCATTTAGCCCGGGATTTGTTTCGGAGAATGATTTTTTGCATAGTATTGTTGGTCAGCCAGGGCGCTGCTTTAGATTTGGTTCTGATGGTACGACTTGGGGCATGGTGATCTAGGATAGATAAGAATGTGGAATTGAAGTATTCTACTGCTTCATTAAGGGGGAGGTATTTTAGTGGGGACCAATTACATTGTTTTAATTCAGCTTGAAAATGTTCAGAGTTAAAATGCTTTTTTGAATGTAATGTTCTATAAGTGGTAGGTATAATTAGGTTGGTTTTATGTCTAATGACATAAGTTAGTGAATGGTCGCTTAGATCATCTGGATGGGTACCTGATTGGTAGGTTTGTTGGGGAGTATTAGTAAGAATCCAGTCTAAGGTGGTTTCATTGTTGTTGGTTTTATTAGTTCTGGTAGGGCTATTAATGAGTTGTGTAAAGCCATATAGGTTTATATGGGAGGTGGGGTTTGTACTATTACAGGAATTCCAATCAATATTTGAAGTCGCCTAGAACTAATGTTTCTTGAGGGAGGTTGGTGTAGAGCCAACTAAGGATACATTCTAGAGTATTAATGTTATTTCCTGGAGGAAGATATACACAAATGATATTAGTGGATTTACTAGTGTTGACTTGTAGTTTGGAGCTGATTGCTTCGGCATTATTATCTAGGGGAAGATTCAGATTTATAGTACTAATTTGTAATTGTGCTTTGTGGAGAATTGCTACTCCTCCTCCCTTTTTGGCTGTGTGGTCAAGTCTAATGATATTATACCCAGGTGGGGTAATTTCATTGTCTTTAATGGTAGGTTTTAGCCATGTTTCAGATAAACATAAGATGTCAAATTGGTGGAGTTCTAGAAGGGCATTGACTTTAGTAATTTTATTACAAATGCTTCATATATTGAGATGAGCTATAGAGAGAGAGCTGGTAGGTGTGGTAGATGATAGAGAAGTAGTTTGGTTTTGTTTTTTGTAGTCATTGGTATTGGTGTGGTGTGGGCCAGGGTTAGGATGAATATCCCCATCCAACAGTGAGTGTAGGAGTTTAAAGTATTTAGTCTGGAGAGGTTTATAGAAGCAGTCAATTAGTTTTCTAGATTTTTGGCTGCTTAACTTAAAGTGTGCTAGTCTGTGGTATTTGGCTAGAAGGTACTTGGGTTTAGTAGTGAGATTTAAGAAGGTTGGAGAGAAAGGTGATGTAGGTGTAGAGGTGTGTATGGAGGGAAAGGCAAGAGTAGAGTAAAGTGGGTGTTCATAGGAGGTTAAGAGATACGTAGTTACAAGAGGAGGTAAAAGTGATAAGCAGATAAGTAGTTGAGCTTGTGAAGGGATGAATGATGTACGCATTTTAATGGTTGGGGAGGTGAGAGAGAGGATGAGAGGTAGATTGTAAGTACAGATGAGAAGTAGTAGTGTGACTTTAAGTAATAGAGGAGGAGGTAGGTTAGTTAATTAGTAGGTGTGACATGAACTAAAAGTGGTTGCGCCAGTTAATGATGAGATTTGTCTGATTGGAGTGGATAGGATGGGGGTGTGTCTACTAGTGGTATAAATGTAGGAGTACTGGGGGCGGGTGAGAATTGGGGGCAGGGTTGGTGAGCGGAGTGAGCCCGGAGGGCGAACGGAGCGGGTAGAGACAAGAGAGCAGAGTGTGGAGGAAGATAATCAGCAAAGTATCAGAAATTCAGCAGGTAAGTCTGAGAGCGGAAGAATGTAGACGCAGGTTCCGAGGCTAGTAGAAAGAAGGTCGGGATGTTAGAGGAGAGGAAACGTATAAGGATGCCTGGTAGAAGGTAAGAAGGTATATAGGTGAGACTGAGAAACCTAGGAACAGAGTAATGGAAACTGGGAACAGGGTCAAGAAGGTAAGGGATTTAGAAATAGGGTAGGAATTACAGTGCAAAAAGCTATGATTAAGGCGGTTCCTAGTGGCCTGACACTATGAAGCAATGGAGAGATCCCCTGCTAGATTTGATAGTCTGAAGGGAGGTAAGGATGAACAAGACAGAGAAGGAAGGGGAGTAAGAAGAATCTTAGATAAAATACAAGACAGAAAAGAAAGGCTGATAAGAGGGTTGGCTGCTGGCAAACCTGCCTGAGAGGCTTGGTTATCCTAGCAAGAGTCTTAACATTCGTTAAGTATTAGTTTATTTGTATCGGTGTCAATACATACTTTCACTGCCTTTATAAAAGGAAAGTGTCTCTTTGGGAGCTGTTAGGTGTTTCCTTTACTTTGCCCTATTGTTCAATGGCGTCCAGCTGGGAAATAGCAGGTGTTTCGAGCAGAGACAAACTGGAACACAGTGCTAGTAATATATATAAATATATATATATATATATATATATATATATATATATATATAGAGAGAGAGAGAGAGAGAGAGAGAAGGTAGTAAGACAGACAGTACAAAAAATAGAGAGCAGGTATGAATGTTTCACAAGCACAGTTACAGTAAACAACAATACTTTGTAGTAGTCTTGAACCTCTACAACTCATATAGTATCAGATACTGCTATAAATTCAGAGCAATATATAACTTAACAGTAGACTAAATTCAGATAAAAGGAGCTATAATAATAACAAGGGAAAAATTCCATTAGTTAACAAACAAATCATTTTACTATATCAGTAATATTGTATAGTTTCAAGTATCCCTTATAAGTCACTATAATCTAGGGTTAATACTGTGGAGGACTTAGAAAGGATTCGGATACTGTTTTAAATTCAGGGCAATGCCTAACTTAAACAGTAAAATGGGATCAGAAATAAAGGAACTGTAGAATAACTATAGAAATAAATCCCTTAGTTGACAGAAAATGCTATTCAGTGTATCACTATTAAGTATTAGTTACAGATATCCCTTATGCGTCACAGTAGTATGGGGTTAATACTATGCAGGACTTAGAGAGGATGCAGAACATGTTAGAAAGTTCAGAGGTAAGAGAGCCACTTGATTGTAGTCCACTATGCACGTCGTTTAGACGGCTGAGCGGTTTACAAAAAATTCCTTGTCCCCAAGATTATTAAGGCTAGGAATGTACAGGGCCAAAAGATATGGAGCTATGTGCCCGTTACTCAATAAATAAATTGATTCTGCTCATGGAAAATGGTTAATTTAAACATCACAATGAATAGAAGGAAAGAAGCTTTAAAACCAACAAGAGATAGGTAGTACTGATTAAGAGGAGGTGACTATTAGTGGCTAAAGAAATTTCAGCTTAGAATGTGGAGGGTTACAGTACTAAGCTCCGGGGCCATTAGATACAAACCAGGCAGGCACCTTGTATCAATGGATGGTAAAGTATGAAGAGTAATTGGTGTACTAAAAAGGGTAGCGACACTCTTTCCTGGTTAGTACACTGATCATATAAATCAGATTAAAAGCATTCATGAAGCTATAAAGCTTTAATTCCAGTTTGGCACGGAATGCAGCTCCTGTGTAAATCTAAGCGTCTTTGTGCCAAATAATACGAGCTATAATTATCAAGAACTTATAAACACTGTCATTAGATATTATTTATGCAAAGGAACTGATATAATCCTAATACATAAAGCACACAATATCAGGGCTTCTAAGTAAAGGACAGCCTTACAATAGTAGGAATGCAGGATGAGTAGCACGTGGCCAACGCTATAGCGGTACTAAGTAAACAGAAAGGGCTCGACCAGTTAAATGAGTGTAAACACTAAAAACAGTTAGTAAGAGTAGTAAAACATTTTAACAATCAGTCGAGCCTCTATTTTAGCCTACACAAAACAACGTGTTGTTTATGTCTGCAATTTACACCAACAGTAAAAGCCGCAAGCTAATATTTAAGTGGCAGATCAGTATAGATGATTAGGGTTACATTAAAGAACATACAACTTCAAACATGAGAAAAGGTAGCATAAAATAACAGTGATTACAAGCAGTGTGTGAGAAAATGTACCATCAAAGAACGCTCAATTACCAACATCATGCACAACGCTGTGTTTGTGTCAGCATTTGTAACAGTGTATCATGTCACGTAGCAGTAAAAAAACATGTAAAACAGTTTAAAGTATGGTATAACATTAAAGAACAGTCAGTTTAGACAAATAAAGCATTTAGCTTCTTACTCTGAATCAAGCACTTGAGCAGGACGCACAGCAGCCAGGTGGAGGGTAGTAGAGGAAAAAAACTCCCAGATAAGCTAAAACCAACCACCCCAGCTGCTGACCAACTCTCCACAGAGTTCAGACTACTTAAAAATGGTGGCAGATGCAATTGATTCAGTCTCTGTATTGATAAATACATATATATCTGAAAAATCATTTCTTCCATCTGGAAAAAAATTCTTTATTATACCTTAACATAAAGGTGGCACATCTACAGACCCATTGCAGTCCTCTCCCCCAATCAAAAATACTTGAAAATGTATTCATGCTCAGCTTCTATATCACCTAAATTCCAGTAATATGCTCTTGGAAACACAGCATGGTTTCAGACCCCACCACAGCATAATCACCACCCTCCTTCATTTAGCCAACAGGATAAACCAGCAAAGAAATAATGACAACTTAGGGTCAACTGTGTTCGTAGTCTTGTCCAATGCTTTGACACTGTATCACACCAACATTTACTCATGGAACTTTTTTCCATAGGTCTGTTTCAGTCCTCCCTTAATTAGTTCTTTAGTTATCTATCTGTCTGTCTCAATCCTCCCTTAATTAGTTCCTTAGTTATCTATCTGTCTGTATTAATCCTCCCTTAATTAGTTCCTTAGTTATCTATCTGTCTGTATCAATCCTCCCTTAATTAGTTCCTTAGTTATCTATCTGTCTGTATCAATCCTCCCTTAATTAGTTCTTTAGTTATCTATCTGTCTGTATCAATCCTCCCTTAATTAGTTCCTTAGTTATCTATCTGTCTGTCTCAATCCTCCCTTAATTAGTTCCTTAGTTATCTATCTGTCTGTCTCAATCCTCCCTTAATTAGTTCCTTAGTTATCTATCTGTCTGTCTCAATCCTCCCTTAATTGGTTCTTTAGTTATCTATCTGTCTGTCTCAATCCTCCCTTAATTCGTTCCTTAGTTATCTATCTGTCTGTATCAATCCTCCCTTAATTAGTTCCTTAGTTATCTATCTGTTTGTATCAATCCTCCCTTAATTAGTTCCTTAGTTATCTATCTGTCTGTCTCAATCCTCCCTTAATTAGTTCCTTAGTTATCTTTCTGTCTGTCTCAATCCTCCCTTAATTAGTTTCTTAGTTATCTATCTGTCTGTATCAATCCTCCCTTAATTAGTTCCTTAGTTATCTATCTGTCTGTCTCAATCCTCCCTTAATTAGTTCCTTAGTTATCTATCTGTCTGTATCAATCCTCCCTTAATTAGTTCCTTAGTTATCTATCGGGAAGGTAAAAAGTATCAAATAACAACAGGACCTCTCTTCCTCTCTTCCAGTTAGGGTACCTTCCCTTTAATATTTTTATAAACAAGCTTTACACTGCCATAGACCAAGCAAATAGAGTACAAAATACAGATGATTCGACTTTAATATTTACAGCTCCCACAATATCCAGGCTACAAGAAATCACTTAAATGTCTTTCTCTTCAATTGAAACCTGGTTGAAAAATTCAAATCTGCTCCTTAATCCTAATAAAACAAAACTGATTAACTTCACCCTCAAACATTATTCCCATCAAAAACAATCTTTCATGGTTACATCTGCAAATAATACTAAAATTGAGGTAGTACCACATACTAAATTTCTGGACATTATAATAGATGACAATCTTATATTTGATCAACATATTCTTCAATTAAAAAGACCCACGAGAAACTTGGCTCTCTTTACAGGGCAAAGCAGTATCTTACAGATCCAGCAAGAAAAACATTAACCTCATCCTATTTGCTTCCAGCCCTCTTATATGCCTCACCTATCCTTACAAACCTAACCTCTACACTAAAATCCAAACTAGCCTCTTGTTACAATAAAAAAAAATGAAAACAACAAATTCATCACTGCCATGCCTTAAAGCACCTAAATGGGCTAGAACTAGCTAGTCATGATATACAAACTGATATATTATCCAGAACAATGCCCTGCTTTAAAAAAACATATTATTGCCCTACATTCTCACAAGGGACCTCCATTTTGGTGATAAACTTCCACTGCGCACTACTAAATCAGATAAGTCATTTGAAGATTCATTATACTCCGGTTACATCTCCAAACTCTGGAACACCAGCCCTACACAAGTTATAATGACTAATGAACTCCCAAGCTATAAAATCCATCTCAAACAACACCTTACCCAGTTCTGGTCATGGTCATGCTCATGTTTGTGGCCATGTTCAGACCTCTAGTGAATGCACACACTTCTTATTGCTTATAGGTTCATAGGTTCATAGGATAATACTAGGCTATTGGCCCAGAGGCCCTCATAAGCCTAGCCATGAATTGCACCCATGTTCCCACAAAGTCAGCACCTGGCTCCCCTGTGCAGTAGGGACACAGGTGGGATCCCAGGAGTATATTTTCTGTTTCCCATCCAGTTGTCCAGGAAATCTGCTTGACATGGAGAAGGAGTCTATTCCACAGATGGGAGGGGGGGGGGGTCTTTGGGACAAAAATCTATCCCGCCAACAAGTTCTATTAATGTCACAGATGAGGTTAAGGCCTTGCGTGTGGGTTGTGCGAGTAGAGTTTGTCTTACGGATATGCTGGCTGGGTCTGAAATGGCCTTGTTTGCCAGACATAGGTCACCTCTGAGCAGTCTGTATGAGACTGAGTAGAGGGACAGGGCTTTTAGCCTATCTGTATAGGATAGGTGTCTGAGACCCTGGATTTTCCTGGTGAGGAACCTCTGTGATCTCTCGAGCTGCTGCATGTGCCTGGCAAGGTACATGCCGAAGGGTGCATTGTACTCAATATTGGGTCTGATAAGGGAGGAGTGCAGGGATGTTATGACCTCCTTGTTCCTGGATGAAATACCCTTATTTATGAGTCATTTATAAGTATATGAAATACCCTTATTTATGAGTCATTTATCACTTTCCTGTATTTAAATCATTACACCCCCTAACTTTCCCTCATGCACTTAAATCAATACATCCCTTTCTCACCCCCCTCTTAAACAACACTTCTCAGCTTTCTCTTGTACCAACTGCTTCCAGCCACAGCTCCTCCCCTGTCATGTATCACCACTATACCTAAGTTGTAAACCTTCTAGATGCACAAATTTGGAGTGGGCAGCCTAAACAGAGCTAATCCTACACCATGCTCTCTCAGTCATATGCTATTACCACTACCCCCCTATACGTGACTATAGCAATAACCCACGCCTGGGTGTGGGTAATGCTGGATTTACCCACGGTTGGTGTGGTTTCACCCTCGGGACCAAACAAAGCCAACCGTGGGTAAATACAGCATTACCCACACCCAGAAGTGGGTTATTGCTATTATACCATGACATTATTTAAGAAAAGAAACTATTACTTTTCTTAAATAATGGCATAGTATAATGCCTGCGCAGTACATCAGAGCTGTGGGCAAAAGCAACGGAGAAAGCAAGATCTCTGTTGCTTTTTTTTTACTGTTTTCGCTATGTTAAATGGGTTTAACATAGCGAGACAGTTTTAAAATAAGCAACGGAGATGTCTGTTGCTTATTTTAAAACTGTCTCGCTATGTTAAACCCATTTAACATAGCGAAACAGTAAAAAAAGCAACGGAGATCTTGCTTTCTCCGTTGCTTTTTTTTTAAAACCTGTCTCGCTATGTTAAATGGGTTTAGCATAGCGAGACAGCTTTAAAATAAGCAACGGAGATCTCCGTTGCTTATTTTAAAGGTGTCTTGCTATGTTAAACCCATTTAACATAGCGAGACAGTGTTTTAAAAGTAGAGTTATACTAATGGAAAAAAGTCCGGGCGACTGGACCTTTTTCAATTAGTATAACTCGATTTACAATGTGCACGCTGGCCAATCAGCGTGCACGTTTTGGGGGGTCATGGTATAATAACAAATCCCCTCTTCTCCAACATAATTTTATAACTTACTTCATTATATCTATTAAACTGTTTACAAACATATACATACTAAAAATATCCCTTCCTACATAATTTTATAACAACTTTACTATGTATCTTGAACTCCTAGCAAACCTGCCTTTATCCAGTGTAAGAACATTAAACTTATTTGCAATGTTTTTCCTTCTCCAGTATCAATCCATTTACTTCCTGCAAGATTTTAGAGCTACAATAACTGTATGGACTTAATAACTGTTGATGTAAATACTTTACTGTGTATAGCTGTCTTGTAATTGCTTTTTTATGAAAAATGTAACTGGCTTTCTTTGAGATGTCTGAAATTCACTTGTTAATATAAAAATACTGTGATAGAGCTCTTCTATCCAGGCCTCCTCTGAAAATGGGTTCTGCCAGTGGGACTTTTCTGGTCAAGAAAGGCAAGTAAATAAATAAATAAATCCATGCATTTCTGAGAGAAGAATCTCAGGACAGCCTGATGAGCTGATTCAAACAGAGCAAGAGTTAATATTCTAAGGAGAAACCATCTGTTTTTTGTACATTTCTTGTGCAATACCTAGGGTTGCCACCTTTTAACAAGGGCAAAGTGGGACATGGGGGTGTGGTCAATAGGATAGGGTGTGTGACCAACATGACACTGGCCACACCCCCAACACGACATCACCAGAGTTGTTAAAGGAGATGCAGTATTAGTTATGGATACAACATTGTGACATTACAGCATACTGAAAACTCAAACCATTTAAATGAAGTGAACTATTACTGCAAACACACACATTAATCAGTTGTAACAGTAAATAAACTTTAAAGGAATAAAAAACACACTACTCATTGAACAGCCACTTGTTTATTTAAAAAGTTAAAAAAATCATTAACCAACCATTACTATTCAGAAAGAAAACTTAAAAAAAGCTATATACCACATACAAGCCAAGTATAAAATTAAGACTTTTTATTGTCAATTAAAGCTAAAGCAAAGAAAAAATACAAAACTACATACCCTAGTACTACATACTGCACCCTAGCAAATTAACGCTAACCAAAGAAAAACACAAAATTACAAACTGCACCCTAGTACTTTATACTGCACACTAGTACACTAAATCACTTTTTTTTTTAAAAGTGTATTTTGAATTTGATTTTATCGCTTGAAGAAGGGCCCGATTTGAAACAATATTTGAGTAAAAGTCACAACATTTCATCCAGTAATTTACACTCATCATTAGTTCAGCTTTTAACAAGTCCACACTACATCGGTTTCGCACATCTGTCCATTTACCTTTCACCAAAGAAAAAAACTCTTTCTGCAAATGCGTTTGAGGTCGGTATAGATAAAACCCTAGCAATTACCGGATATAGTGTAGTCAGTTCAGGCCCTTCTTTGAAAAGCTTCAGCCACTTCTCTCCTGGGGTCAAGCTTGTGTTACATAACTGTTCGAGAGAGGGCCTAATTGCCAAGTAGTCCCTAAAAAGATAATCTTCATCTACATCCTGCAGACTCAGGGCAGTGGTCACATTAAGCAAGTCACTGAAGGCAAAGGGCTCATTTAGAGATAATTTAGATAGTGTAAACAAGTAGTTGCTTTCAGTATAATCAAACCACTGCTCCAGGTATTTCACTGCTGTCTCCAAGAACACAATGAAGTCTCTTTTCAGTTTATTAGCAGAAGTGCTATCTAATGTGCTCATAAGTACCCTATGTTTCCCTCCAAAGAAAGCACCTTCAGCTCTTGCCTGCAGTTTTTGCTTCAGGGAGACCATTACACAAAAAGTTTCCATGGCAGTAAGTGCTGATTTTTCTAATGTACTTATATGTTCATTAAAATCAACAAGAACAGCACAGAGAAAGTGCAAATAGTACTGGGGCAGCGTAGGCAATTCATTCTCACCATGTTCATTAGCTGAAAAGTACTGCCATATCTGCCGGGGGGTCTCCTCTTCTGCCTGAGAGAGGAAATAGGACTGGAGCACTTGGAGATTTTTCACTACTCTTTCAATGGCTGGGAGTAGTGACAGCCACCTTGTTGGCACATGTCTTAACAGACTCTCAAATTCCATGCCACTAAACTCAAAGAAGTCTTTCAAGTCTCTGGTTCTTGTGGCCGAACCTGAGAAGTGGCTGAAAAGTTTCATTACAAATACTTCCACGTCATACGGTAGTTGTGCTGCAGCTTTTTTGGTTGCATTGTGAATGATATGGGCAACACAATTAGCCTTCTGGAGTGATGGGCACTTTTCTTTTATTCTGGTATACACACCAGATTTCTTCCCATAGTTCACACTGGCATTATCAGCCCCATAAGCTGAAATGCTGTTCCAGGGCAAGGAGTGCCTTTCCATAATGTTGGAAATTTGCTGTGAAATAGCCTGTGCAGATTCATCAGGGTCTTCACAGAAGTCCAAAAGGCCATTCAAAACCCCTTCTTCTTTAGAAAAATACCTCACAACAAGGGGAAATAATTTTATATTCCCCTTGTTGGAAGCATCTGATGAAATTGCAAATGAAGTGCCTGGTTTTTGAAGGTCATGCAGGAGGCATTCCAATGAGTGCGGTCCCAAAACATTTTTGACTATGGCTTCAGCCTTGGTTCTGCCACAAGATAGTTTCTTTGCAGTGTCCGAGTCACTCTACAACTGGCTGGCCAACTTTACTGCACAGTCCAAGCTGTTATAGGAAATATTGTGCTTAACAGCATGGAAAACCTCAGAGGCTTCTGCTGCAATGATCCTAAGTTCTGGTCCCTCATGGTTTACGTTCCTTGCCCACTTAGTCATCAGGTGACTGGATTTAGCTTGAAGAATAGCAGTCTTATGTTGTTCAGTTGCCTCATGTCGTGCAACATCATTTCTTCCACCGTGGGTCACTAGAAATTCTCTCTTGCAGTACCTGCAGAATGCTTTCACATCACTGCATCTGTCGATCCAGTCGAATTCTTTTTTCCAAACATCCTGCCACTTGCACATTCTCTTGCTGCTGGTTGACTGTGATGAAACTGCTGCTCTCGTCATGCTTGAATCTGTACTTACCTGATAAGCAACATAGTTACCAAAACTGTAGGGTGCAGTAACATACTGCTGCCTGATATGCAACATAGTTACCAAAACTGTAGGGTGCAGTAACATAGTGCTGCCTGATAAACAACATAGTTACCAAAACTGTGTTAGTGGGTGCAGTAACATACTGCTGCCTGATACATAGTTACCAAAACTGTAGGGTGCAGTAACATACTGCTGCCTGATATGCAACATAGTTACCAAAACTGTGTTAGTGGGTGCAGTAACATATTGCTGCCTGATACGCAACATAGTTACCAAAACTGTGTTAGTGGGAGCAGTAACATACTGCTGCCTGATACGCAACATATTTACCAAAACTGTGTTAGTGGGTGCAGTAACATACTGCCGCCTGATATGCAACATAGTTACCAAAACTGTGTTAGTGGATGCAGTAACATACTGCTGCCTGATACGCAACATATTTACCAAAACTGTGTTAGTAGGGTGCAGTAACATACTGCTGCACAGCACAAATGAACTGGCTCAAAAAACATTGGCACATGAAAGAATTGGCTCGAAAAATAGTGGCATGCAAAAGAACTGGCTTGAAAAACATTGGCATGCGAAAGAACTGTCTTGAAAAACATTGGCACATGAAAGAAAGGCTCAAAAACATTGGCACATGAAAAAAACTGGCTCGAAAAACATTGGCACACGAAAGAACTGGCTTAAAAACATTGGCACACAAAAGAACTGGCTTGTAAAACATTGGCACATGAAAGAACTGGCTCGAAAAACATTGGCATGCGAAAGAACTGGCTTGAAAAACATTGGCACACGAAAGAACTGGCTTGAAAAACATTGGCACGCGAAAGAACTGGCTTGAAAAACATTGGCACACGAAAGAACTGGCTCAAAAAACATTGGCACTTGAAAGAACTGGCTTGAAAATCATTGGCATGCAAAAGAACTGGCTTGAAAACATTGGCATGTGAAAGAACCGAGGAATGGAGCAGAAAAGAGTTATTACAAACAGTTTGAAAAAGGTCAAATAGTAAATGAGGTAATGTAGGGGGCATTTTGGCCATTGAAAACTAACATTAAAACAGCTTGTAGAAAATGAGATGCATTATTTTTACCACCGAACATGCCCACCTCACCCCACCCCTCAAGAAAAAAAAAGTTAACCACATTCACTGAACCAAAAAACACTAAAATGAATGAGAATGCACAGTGGATACCATAGACCTGATTTAGCTTTTGACCACAGCAGTTAAAAGAAATGTATGGCACTAATTTACACAGCATAATGATCTATTAATGAACATGCCCAACAGCAGCAATGGTCGTAATCAGATTATAATGAAAACAGTACATAAGTTTATTGAAGACATCACTGAAACACAAAATACAAACTTTGGCACTTATAAAAGCAAACTACCCTGTAACAACGACATGGTTTAGCACAATCTCAAATACATTGCATTAACTTCTGAGCATCCATCCACAACAAAAAAATAAACAGGAAAAAAGTTCGTAAACATTTTAACTTTTAAAAATACTTCTTGCAAGAGAAGTAATAGAAACTACAATATACAGCAGACTCCATGGGCTCCTTTTACCTTAAAACATAGCAATTAAGAGTAATTTACCCAGCACAGCAATGCAATAAACAGGCCCAAGTAAAAGCAGCACACCCATATTCACATTTCAAGCAAAGCAGGACATTTTAACCTTATTAAAAATACATAATAAATTAAATGCACACATTTACAAGTATAAATGAAAACAATTTTGAAACAGCTTCAGCAAAATGGCAACATGTATCTACTAGAATAATAAATGAATTACATTAACTGTTAACATTCCCCCTCAAAAGGTAGACTTGTACCATACACATTGACTTGCAGGAACTAACAGGAAAAATTACCCAAACAGTATATCCTAACTTCCTGAAAACAGTATTAAATTGCACACATTTCCATACAAAAAAGTGCAAACTATGCTCGAACATTTTCTATCTGCAAACAGACAATACCCACAAAAAGCTATGACAATAGAAATACATCACACTAAATTTATATTTCACTGCCCCCACCAGAAATAAACAACTTCTATACACAGTTCAGCCTTTTAAAAGTAATGCTTCCAAATCATACCCCCAAGAATAATAACAATTATATATACATTCAGGTTTTATACCTTTAAAAACTACTACTCAAAAATATCAAAATAACCACTGCACAAATTTAAATACTGCGTACTGCACCCCCATCTACCTCTAAACATTAAAAACTTAAATAAAGCACGATATTCACATTTTAAATAACTAAAGCCACAAAATGTTATTATGTACTTACCACTATCACAGTTATTGCTGGGCTAGCTTGCTTTCTTCCTGCTGGAATGCTAGTTGGATGCTCAAGTGGTGGCTGGGCTGGCTGGCAGGCTCCCTTGCTGGCTAGCAGGCTCCCTTGCAGGCTGGCTGGCTGGCTTCTTTGCTGGCTGGCTGGCTGGCTTCTTTGCTTGCTCGGCTGGCTGGGCTGGCTTCAGAAATAGAAATCTCAGATCTTTTTTGTTCGTAGCTGTAGAGCACTGCAACCTTTATTGGGCTCTTCTTAGTAAGTCCCCACCCCCTCCAATCCCTGCAGCCAGTTACTGTGTTGCATTACCACCCGGACATAGCAGGGAATCCCTCCAACTGCAGGTCCAGGTGGTGACGTAGCCGCATTGCCGTGGAAAAAACGGAAGTATTTTCGGCTTTTCCACGGCAATTGAATTTGCGATTGCAAAAAGGGGAAAAATGGGACTTTTAAAGTCCCATGCTTGGTGACTGCGGGAAGCGGGATGAGAGGGCTCAACCCGTGAGTGTCCCGCTGACAACGGGACGGGTGGCAACCATAGCAATACCTCTTGTAAAAACATTTTCACATGAGACTGCATGGAAAGAAGGGAATCTGTAGGCAGATATGCTGAAAAGGCTGGCAAACGAACATTGATTGCACAGCAAGACAGGCCAGAGGATAACTCACACAAATACTATAAAATCAGAGAAGCACTAGCCGTAAATGGGTGCTGATTCTTTTCTTGGCATTTTCCATTTGCTAATATATGATTTTCTCATTGCGGGCTTTCTTGCCTCCATTAATACCTGCCGCACATCCTCAGAAATAAAAGGTGTTGAAAATATATTAAGATCCTATCAACCCGGTGGTCAGTTGTAATTGTTTTTGGTCAACATGCATCAACCACCCCTGGTCTTGCCTGAGTAAATCCAGTCTGTGAGTAAGCTTGGGATAATTACCCCTGGTCAGTTCCAAAATAAGCTATTGTTCAGAACTTGTAAGCACTAAATAAGCTACTAATTACTATAGCACTCAACCTTCCTCATTACCTAGAGGAAAACAGTTTTTGTACTTACTTTTCTCACTTGCTTAGAGAAAAACAGCTCTTGTACTCACTTTCCTCACTTTTCTAGAGGAAAATAGTTTTTTATTCAGGCATGTCCAAGGGTCAGTTCCCAGTGCTCTCTCCTGTTTATCTGATGAATCTGGGCATCTTGAGGCAATGTAGAAATTGCCTTATGTACACAGACAACCCTTTCCTCCTACCACCCAACACTACAACCTGTGAGAGATGCACTTATCTAGCCAAACTGGAGGTAAAGCTCTCTCCAACCAAGACTGAACTTGACAGTCATGAGGAGAAGGTAAACATTTGCACCACACCACACTCATCACATAGTCTCACTAAATCTACACCACCAAAATCCACACGTAACACTAAAACATTCGCGGAGGCTCTCAATAATAATCTGTCTAAGCAACAGAGACCACCAAAGCAGAAACGCAAGCAACTTCCATCCCCCAACACAACCTAAATGACACACAGCCCACAGACTCAGTGTGCCACTCAACCACAGCCAATAAGGCAAAACAATGTACCCAACACACTAGTCATAGGTGACTCTATAGTCAGGCTCACTGATGTCCCACTCACCAGGCTAAACAAGGAGAAGGTTACTGTCAGCTGCCTGTCAGGTACCAGGATCCGCCACATAACCAATGCACTCAGGTCACTCCACAACAAGTACAAATATGACTCTGTCATTGTCCATGTTGGTGTGAATTACCTGAGACATACCTCCCTGGACTACATAAAAAGAGACATGGAAGAGCTCTCTGATCTTGTAGCCAAGGCAGGTATGACCCTAGCCCTGAGTAGCATTCTGCCATTGCCCAGAATGATACTGCAGTACAAGGACAAAATGACTGACTTCAACAATTGGCTAAGCTTCTGGTGTCATTCTAAGGGGATCCAGTATCTGTCTGCTTGGGATGACATGGTCGACAGACCACGATGCTTTGCCACAGATGGCCTGCACCTGTCGCCCCTGGGATTCTGGATACTGGCTAAGACTCTTGCTGCCCCTATAGTGCCTTTTTCAGGCACGGTTCAAATGATAAATTCACCACCGTAACAGGAACAGGCAAGCAAAAACGGAGGATAATGCTACTCAATGCTAGAAGTCTACATCTCAAAATGCACTCACTTGAGGCACTCCTTAAAATGGAGAACATCGATATCTGTGCAGTGGCTGAGACCTGGTTTAAGGCTCCAGAGAGACCCCTGCACTACCAGGCTATAACTCATGCCACACTTTTCAGCCATGTAACCTTGGACCGAAACACCAAAGGCGGAGGTGTGTCCATATTCATTAAGGATATCCACACCTCCAGGCTAGTTGCTCAGCATAATGCATCCAAGGTTATACAAGTGCAACTAACTCTGGGCAAAACTGCAATCCAAATTGTAGATTGCTACAGATCCCCCACCATGCCCCAGGATTCCCACTCCTCTTTTCTTGATGTGCTGGAAAATATTAGGGTTCAACCAAACACTCTAATAATGGGCGACTTCAACTACCCCACTATTAACTGGGAAAACTACTCATGTACCAACTCCTTAGCTCAACGCTTTCAGGAATTCATAAACTCCAATGCCCTGGATCAACTTATCCACACCCCCACTAGGGGCACCAATATCCTAGACCTAGTCATTACCAACATGAGTGACCAGTGTTCCACACCTGAAGTCAACTCCTCGTTGGTCCGATCTGACCATAAGCTAATCACCCTTGATATCCACATCCCGCCTCCACCCCCCATTAAGGAAACCACGGTAATAAATTTCTCCAAAGCCAACTTCATGCTTCTTAAGACAGAAGTGGTGAACTTTATGACACCCATGCAGATGGACAAAAAGTTACAACTGCTAAATCCTACACAAATGCACTCTATAAGCACTTACACGAGTGCATGGATCGTGCTATCCCAAACAGAAACAAGACGCTATCCTCTAAAAAAAAGAAGCCAATCTGGTGGTCCTCTGCCATAAATAAACTGTACAACAGAAGGAAGAAACTGTTGCAAAAGAGAGTAAAATCCCATGAGTGGAGCAGCTCCCTGGTCAGCCTCAGTAAGAAGCTGAGATCCCTTATAAGATCCTCCAAAGCTAGCTATGAAAACAAAATTGCCACTAATTCTAAGGATAACCACAAAGCATTCTATAGCTAGGTCAAGAATCTCAATGGCAACACCCAGATCTGGTCTGAGTTACAGCACAATGGCATGAAAATTACTGAACCAACTGATATTGCCAGCATCCTGGCAGATAGGTTCAGTGCTAACTTTACCCCCCCCCCTCATCCCCTAAAGGGCCCATATCTATACAGGAAGAATAGAGAGTCCCTGTAACCAAAACTACACAGGTAAAAGCTGCACTCTCTAAAGCCAAAAACAAATCATCTATGGGACCGGATAATATCCCAGGCTGTATTTTACATGAACTTCAGAATGAACTGGCTCCCCACTTAAGCACCATGTTCAATAATAGCCTCGCATCAGGCTTTGTGCCCACTGAATGGTGCACAGCAACAGTTATCCCACTCCACAAAAGGGGAGCCACCACTGATCCCGGGAACTATCGACCTATTAGCCTGATGAGCCTGGTCTGCAAGGCCATGGAACGTATCATCATGGAACTCATAAACAAAGACATTGGTAACCTCCAATCTCTATATCCCACCCAGTTCAGGTTTGTGAAAGGCAGATTATGCCTCCTGAACCTGATCGAATTCTTTGAGGCAGTTACCAAAGCCGTAGATGAGGGTAAGATGGTTCACACAGCCTATCTTGACCTCGCCAAGGCTTTCAACATCATCCCCATTCTGGAATTATAGCTAAACTCACTAAACTAGGTATAAATCCCTACATCATAAGATGGGTTGCCAACTGGCTCACTGACAGAACCCACACTGTAAAAGTTGCAGACTCCAAATCTGATCTCAAAGCAGTGACAAGTGGAGTACCACACAATTCTATCCTGGGACCTCTCCTGTTTGGTATCTACTTATCTGAAGTACAGACTAACACAGAAGGCCTCTGGCTAATGAAGTTTGCAGATATCTACAAACTAGGAGCCATAGTCAAGTTCCCAAATGATGTGGACATCCTTCAGAAGGGCCTCACTGAGACATATGTCTGGTATCAGAGCCATGGCCTCAAGCTCAATGCCAAAAAGTGCAGTGACATCCCCTTTGGTAAAAACTTTGTACCCATGAACTACCAAATAGGCAGCAATCTACCGAATGTGTGATAAGAGACCTTGGGACCCACGTGGACAGTAGTCTCTCCTTTGATAGTCACATCACCACAGTAGTCAGGAAGTCCTTCTACGTGGCACACTTCATCATAAAAGGTTTCTCATCCAGGAAAAAAGAGGTCATTGTTCCCCTCTACTCGACACTCATTAGACCCATTATAGAGTACAATGCCCCTTTTGGAATGTACCTCACAAGACATCTGCAGCAGCTGGAAAGGCCACAGAAGTACCTCACAAAGAGGATTACTGGCCTCAAACAAATGACCTACACTGACCATCTCAAAAAACTCCAGCTTTACTCCGTAGCATATCGCCTACTCCGAGGTGATCTCTGCCTAACATATAAAGCTATGTCAAACCCAGAGCTGTTGGACATGCTACACCTAAAGAAATCCCAATGCCTCCGAGCTACATGCTCTAGTGACCTAAACCTTATCACCACAATAAACAGGACATGCTGGAGGGATAGATTCCGGTCCCAAAGACTTCCCATACTCTGGAACAGGCTACCCATCTATGTCAAACAAAGTTCTTCATTAGCACTCTTCAAGAAAAATCTTGATGAGTGGATGGGAAATAGGAAATGCACCCCGGGGATCACTTCTGTGTCTCTGCTCGACAGTGGCACAGGAAAATAACTTTCTTGGGTGGTGTAAGCTTTGGAACCTTGCTGGCTAGGCTTACGTAGGCCCTTGGCCCGATAGCCTAGTACCTACCTATGAACCTATGAACCTATAAGTCTAAGATAACTTCCCTGCTTAGTTTAGGTTCATAGGTTCATAGGTAGGTACTAGGCTGTTGGCCCTAGGGCCTATATAAGCCTAGTCAAAAAGGTACCCTGGCTTTCACCACCCAAGAAAATTATTTTCCTGTGCCCCTGTCGAGCAGAGCCACAGAAGTGATCCCAGAGGTGATTTTCCTATCTCCCATCCAATCATCAAGGTTTTTCTTGAAGAGTGCTAATGAGGAGCTTTGTTTGATATAGATATGTAGTTTGTTCCAGAGTATGGGAAGTCTCTGGGACAGGAATCTATCCCTCCAGCATGCTCTATTTATTGTTGTGATAAGGTTTAGGTCCCTAGACCATGTAGCTCAGAGGGATTGGGATTTCTTTAAGTGGAGCATGTTCAACAGCTCTGGGTTTGACATAGCTTTGCATGTTAGGCAGAGATTGCCTCTGAGTAGGCGATATGTGACAGAGTAAAGTGGGAGTTTTTTGAGATGGTCTGCATAGGGCATCTGTTTGAGGCCGGTAATCCTCTTTGTGAGGTATTTCTGCTGCCTTTCTAGTTGTTGTAGATGTCTTGTGAGGTACATACCAAAAGGGGCATTGTACTCTATAATGGGTCTAATGAGTGATGACTAGAGGGGGACAATGACCTCTTCTTTCCTGTATGAGAAACCTTTTGTAATGAGGTGTGCCACGTAGAAGGATTTCCTGACTACTGTGGCAATGTGATTATCAAAGGAGAGACTACTGTCCACCTGTGTCCCAAGGTCTCTTATCACACTTTCGGTGTTAAGTAGACTACCGCCTATGTGGTAGTTCATTTTATTTATTTATTTATTTAACATTTGTTGACCGGGAAAGTCTGACTAGGTTCCACAGAGCCTGTTTTCAGTGGAGGCCCAGGGAGAAATGCTCCAGATGCATGTCTTTGGAATGTGGGAGGAAACCAGAGTACCCAGAGGAAACCCACGCGAACACAAGGAGAACATGCAAACTCCACACAGAAGGCACCCCAGCCGAGAATCGAACCGGAGAACCTCTTGCTGTGAGGTGACAACGTTAACCGCTGCACCACTCTGTCGCCCTATCTTACATGGGTACAGAGTTTTTACCAAAAGGGATGACAATGCATGTTTTGGCATTGAGCTTGAGGCCATGGCTTTGACACCAGGCATCTGTCTCAGTGACGCCCTTTTGTAGGATGTCCACATCGTTAGGAGTTTCGATTATGGCTACTAGTTTTCAGTCATCTGTGAACTTTGTTAGCCAAAGACCTTCTGTGGTAGCCTGTACTTCTGAGAATTAGATACCAAACAGGACAGGACCCAGGACTGAACCCTGTGGTACTCCACTTGTCACTAGTCTGAAGTTAAATTTGGAGCCTGCTACATTCACAGTGTGGGTTCTGTCAGTGAGCCAGTTGGCAACCCATCTTGTGACATAGGGATTTATGCCTAGTTTAGTGAGTTTATCTATAATTCCAGAGTGGGGGATGGTGACAAAAGCCTTGGCAAGATCTAGCTAGACTGTGTGAACCGCCTTACCCTTGTCTACGGCTTTGGTGACCACTTCAAAGAAGTCTATCAGGTTTAGGAGACATGATCTGTTTTTTACAAATCTGAACTGGATGGGGTCCAGAGTTTTGAGATTACCAATGTCATTGCTTATAAGTTCCATGATGATACATTCCAAAGCCTTGCAGACCAGGCTCGTTAGGCTGATGGTGCGGTAGTTCCCGGGGTTTGTGGTGGCTCCCCCTTTGTGGAGTGGGATAACCATCGCTGTGCGCCATTCAGTGGGCACAAAGACTGAAGTGAGGCTATGATTGAACATGGTACTTAGGTGTGGTGCCAGTTAATTCTGTAGTTCATGTGGAATGCAGCCTGGGATGTTGTCAGGTCCCATAGATGCTGTGTTCTTGGCTTTGGAGAGTGTGATTTTTACCTATGCAGCCGTGATTACAGGAACTTTGCATTCTTCCGGTATAGAGATGGGCCATTTAGGGGGTGAGAGGGGGGTAAGGTTAGCACTGAACCTATCTGCCAGGATGTTGGCAAGATCAGTTGGTTCTGTATACTTAGTGCCATTGTGCTGTAACTCAGAGCAGATCTGAGAGTTGCCATTGAGATTCTTGACATAGGTATAGAATGCTTTGTGGTTGTCTTTAGAATGAGTGGCGATTTTGTTTTTGTAACTAGCTTTGGAGGATTTTATGAGGGATCTCAGCTTTTTACTGAGGCTGACCAGGGAGTTCCTCCAATATGGGATTTTACTCTTTTTTTGCAAAAGTTTCTTTCTTCTGTTGTAGAGTTTGTTTATGGCAGGGGACCACCAGACTGGCTTCCTTTTTTTGGAGGATACCATCTTGGTTCTGTTAGGGATTGCATGATGCATGCACTCATGTAAGTGCTTATAAAGTGCATTTGTGTAGGATTCAGCAGTCGTACCTCTATTGTCCATCTGCATGGGTGTCATGAAGTTTGCCACGTCTGTCTTAAGAAGCCTAAAGTTGGCTTTGGAGAAATTTTTTATGGTGGTTTCCCTAATGGGGGTGGGGGTGGGATGTGGATGTCTAGGGTGATTAGTTTGTGGTTGGATCTAACCAATGAGGAATTGACCTCTGGTGTGGAACACCAGTTTCCCATATTGGTTATGACCAAGTCTAGGTTATTGCTGCCCCTGGTCGGGGTGTGGATAAGTTGATCCAAGGCGTTGGAATTTATGAATTCCAGAAAACGTTGAGCAAAAGAGTTGGTACATGAGTAGTTTTCCCAGTTAATGGTGGGGTAGTTGAAATCACCCATTATTAGGGTGTGAGGTTGTACCCTAATATTTTCCAGTGTATCAAGAAATGAGGAGTGGAAATCCTTGGGCCTAGTGGGGGATCTGTAGCAAACTACAATTTGGATTGCGGTCTTGCTCAGAGTTAGTTGCACTTAGATAATCTCAGATGCATTATGCTGAGCAACTAGCCTGGAGGTGTAGATATCCTTAATGAATATGGACACACCTCCACCTTTAGTGTTTTGGTCCAGGTTAGGTGGCCGAAAGGTGTGGTATGAATTATAGCCTGGTAATGCAGGGGTGCCCTCTGGAGACTTGAACCAGGTCTCTGTCACTGCACAGATGTCGATGTTCTCCCTTTTAAGGACTGCCTCGAGTGAGTGCATTTTGAGGTTTAAACTTCTAGCATTGAGAATCATTACCCTCAGATTTTGCTTGTTTGTACCTGTTATGGTGGTGAATTTATCATTTGAACCATGCCTAAAAAAAGCCCTATCGGGGTGGCAATAGCCTTAGCCAATATCCCGAATCCCAAGGGCGACAGGTGCAGGCCATCTCTGGCAAAGCATTATGGTCTGTCAATCATGACATCCCAGGCAGACAGATACTGGATCCCCTTAGAATGACACCAGTAGCTTAGCCAATTGTTGAAGTCAATCATTTTGTCCTTGTACTGTGGTATAATTCTGTGTGATGGCAGGATGCTACTCAGGACGAGGGTCATACCTGACTGGGCTAGAAGATCGGACAGCTCCTTCATGTCTCTTTTCATGTAGTCCAGGGAGGTACGTCACAGGTCATTCACATCAATATGGACAATGACAGAGTCATATTTGTACTTGTTGTGGAGTGACCTGAGTGCATGCATTATGTTGTGGATCCTGGCACCCAACAGGCAGCTGACAGTTACTCTCTCCTTGTTTAGTCTGGTGAGTGGAACATCAGTGTACCTGACTATAGAGTCACCTATGACTAGAGTGTTGGATGCGTTGTTATGCCTTATGGGATGTAGTTGAGTGACACACTGAGTTTGTGGGCTATGTGTCATTTGGGTTGTGTTGGGGGGGGTGAAGGTTGGTTGCATTTCTGCTTTGGAGGTCCCTGTTGCTTGGCCAGATTTTTATTGACAGCCTCCGTGAATGTAGGTGTGTGTTTTGGTGGTATAGGTTTTGAGGGACTATGTGATGAGTGTGGTGTGGTGCAAGTGTTCACCCTCTCCTCTTGACTGTCTTGTCCAGTCTTGGGTGAAGAGAGCTTTGAATCCAGTTTGGCTATATAAGTGCATCTCTCACAGGTTGTAGTGTTGGGTGGTAGGAAGAGAGGGTTGTCTGTGTACGAGGCAATTGCTGCATTGCCCCAAGATGCCCAGATTTATCAGGTAGAGAGGAGAAAACACCGGGAGCTGACCCTTAGACATGCCTGGATAGGTGCTTATTTATTAAGTACTAAAACTTGTTTTATTCTAGACAAGTGAGGAAAGTTGAGTGCTTTAGTAATTTGTAGCTTATTTAGTGCTTACAATGAGTTCTGAACAAGTGCTGAGCTCAAAAGAACAGATTTGAGTGCTAAAAGTAAGAAAACTGGCTAGTTCTAAGGGAAAATCTGAAGAGCAGACTTTACGACGTCAGGAATAGTTTAACCCTGGCTAAGCAGTGGGGGCTCAAAAGCTTACAAACAGCCATGGATACAGCAAATCTGTATCTGGATTACACTACTTACAGGAAAGGCAGGAAACAATCTTAGAATTTTTTTTTCTTTTGCAGAAGCATATCAGTGTCAAGCAGTAATGGACATCAAACCAGAATTTGAACCAGGCAGCAACTGAATGTGACAAAAAACAAAAGAACAAATTTAAGGTGAAGGATCAGAAGAGAAGGCAAGAAGTGCGAAAAATGCATAAATATAGTTGCAAGTATAGAAAACTTCTGGGAGAACCTCATGTTGATTAGGACTAAATGCGGGAATGGTTAAGGAGAGGCAAATTCAAACCACAAGATGAAAGGTTAATGTTGGTGACCCAAGACAGTGGGCTTCTTACACATTGTTTTACAAAGTCCATTGAACATGTGGGAGAAACAGACAAATGGAGGTTTTGTAACACAGAATGGGAAACAGTTGCACACCTTGTTGCTGGTTGTGATATCGTAATGGCAGAAAGATTATATCCTGAAAGACAAAATAATGTGACAAGATGTTGCACTGGGGATTGTGCAAACATTATAATATTGAAGTAGCTGAAAAACACTGAAAACATGAGCCACAAAGCATCATAGAAAATGATGAAGTTTACATCACATGGGATCACCCATTACTAACAGTTCAAAAGATAGATGCAGGAAAACCAGATATAGTGGTCCATGAAAAGAAAACAAAAGTAGCATTGATCATTGAAATCGCTACACCTAGTGACTACAGTGCCTTGCATACCGAGAGACACAAAGTCATAAAATGTCAAGATTTGCAGACAGAAATGAGGGCAATGTGGAAGAACAATACCCAGACAGTTCCAATAGTAGTAAGAGCAAAAATAAATCTACAATCATATTTAGATATGTTCCCAATACATGTAACTCCATATGTATTGCAGAAGGCGTCATTATTGGGCACATTGCAGGTGCTGCGAAGAGCAGTTTTGGCTAACATCAAAGATTGAAACAATACTAATTTCATGAACTTTAATCATAATTTGATTTAGAAATGGGGTCTATTCCCATCATGTTATTAGAAACCCAAAAGACTTGGAAAAACTAAAAAACACAGAGGCCACTGGCAACCTTTTGCCTGACAGGTTCAGCTCAATTTACTCCCCCCTCTCCTCCCCCCAATAGTTCAGAGAAATACCACATAACACAATCCTCCCAACCACTACTACAGAACAGGTCATTAATGCACTTTCCAAGGCCAAGAAAACTGCATAGATGGGCCCCAATAACATTCTAGGATGTTTAATAAATAGCATGCAACATGATCTCTCTGGTCCACTTGAATCACTTATCAACTGAAGCCTTCAGACAGGTTTTGTGGCCAAGGAATGGAATATGGCTACAGTCATTCTCCTGCACAAAGGAGGACATACCACTGATCGGGGTAACTACAGACCTGTTAAGTCTTACCAGCCTCATAGTATATAAGTCCATGGAAGGAATCATCATGGGCATGATAAATGAGGACATTGGTAACCTGCAAACACTGGACCCATCACAGTTCGGGTTTGTCAAAGGAAGGTCATGCCTATTAAATCTGGTGGACTTTTTTGAAAAGGGCACCAAAGCATTGGATGAAGGTAAGACTGTACACACAGCTTACCGAGACCTGGCCAAGACCTTTGGTACAATACCCCACTGAGGCATTGTAGACACGCTCACTAATTTAGGTATAAACCCAGGAGGTCTAAATAAGTGAGGCCACCTCCACCAAGAGGCCAGTCACTAGCGGAGCCACCCAGAGCTTAGTACTGGACTGACTCCTTTTTGGCCTCTATTTCTCTAAAATGGAAGCAAATGCTGAATGTTTATGGATGACTAAGTTTGCAGATGATTGCTAGCTGGGGGTTATCAACTTTCGTACAGACACTAGCATTCTTCAAGAATTCTTCAATTAACAAATGGTGTCAAAGCTACGGTCTTAAACTCAGTGCTAAGAAATGCATAATTGTACCCTTTGGGAAATTAACCATCCTGGTTAATTACTATGTTACTACAAAAAAAAAACAACTAAAACTAAAAAGAAAACCGCTCAGGCAAACGCTGTTACACACAGTTTAATGGTATTAAACGTTAAAAACTTGTCCAACGCTTTTCGTCTGACTCAATGGTTAGACTTCCTCAGATAAACTGACAAACATTAGGCATTTAATACAACCTTGTTTATATAGAAAACTTTCATTAAGAAGCCCGCCAAAATTCAAACCAATATTTGAATTTCTTAAAGTGACACAACTTTTTACAATTATAAAACCAACAGCCTGTAATAATAAATGCTTAAATAAATAAATAAATAAATAAATCTCTGTTGATTTTAATACCTAGATTTTCCTATTATATTAAAATTTAAAATACGAATTAAAAATGACTAATTCATAATGAATAATAGATTGTCAAGAAAGCGAACCATCTATAAAGCACCACAGCTATATACAGCAGAAATTAATGTTCATTTATGGAAGTAACATTTTCTTATTATTAATTATTAATAAACCATTTTTTAAAACATTTAGCACCTGAAATCCCTGTGCCTCTACTCAGTCTCCTATCGATTGCTGAGGGGTGATTTATGCCTGGCTTACAAGCAATCCACAAACCCCACACTTATGAATCTCCTACATATTTGTAAGTCAAGAGTACCAGAAATACATGGTCTAAGGACCTGAATTCTGTCTGTGACTTAAACAGAACATGCTGAGAGATAGATATGTATCTTTCTATGGAACAGGCTTCCCATCCATGCGAAGATGAATTTGTCTATTACCCAGTTTAAGCACAACCTAGATAAGTGTATGGGGAATAGGAAATTTACACCAGGCCTGGCACCATGTCCCTGATGGACAGAGGCCACGTATAAATACAAGACCATCGATGTCCAGTTTGGATGCAGGACATCATTATTATTTTGTGAAAACTTGGCTAGGCTTAGAAAGTCCCCCCTCCTCGGGTCGTTAGCCTAGTAACAGTCTATGAATCCATGAATTTACCTTGCTGAGATTTGCCAACAGTTGAGAAGACAGTTTTGGTATACTGTTTAGCCTATCTGTGATTTGCAGTTGTGATCCTTCTCAAACTGTGCATCTCCTTTGTATATATAGTGTGCACCAGCTGCCGTCCTGGTGTACAATCATTTATCACTTATAAAGCAGTATGGTGTTTTTTCTCTGAAATGGGAGATGGGCTCCTGCATATTTTTTTACAAAATTATTCAGCACTGAGTGAAATACATCTCTGAATCTGACCCACCTGGAAGTTTGAAATGTATGAATGAGTAAGTGCATCTATTGATATTGTTCAAAAATCAGGGACAAAAGGAGAAAAGGCAGCTCTGAGCACATGTGAAGGACTTAATATTTTTAATGTATTAGTTCAAATTATTCAGACACAAGAAGCTTACCTTTACTGGTAAATAAAAACTAATGTATGAGGTATGGTCAGTGCTGTTTTGTGACCAGTTAGGAAGTTCCTTACTGTCAGTATATATCACATACCATGAGTAACACAGTGCCCCAGGGCAATTTCCCCTCAATTGTAAGCAACTACTTTCTTCTAAATAGATTCAAACAGTGCAGTGTGCAGGTTAGTGGCCAAGAAAACAAGGTAATGGGGTTCAAAGCTAGGTAAATTAATTATGGAATTAATGAGATTATTGTCCTGTTGCATTTGCACTATAGTACCATTTTGTTAGAGAAAACTCTTAGGCAGAAGTGTCTGAAAGGGAAATTGTTTGTTTAACTTTTATGTTTTCCACTACCACTAGTCCTATGGTTACCACTGTGAATAGTATTAACTACCTTTCAGCTTCAGCTCCTGGCTGCATCCACAGATAGTGAGATATTTACAAGGTTTTGTCTGGCTCCCAAATCCTGGGCTCGCACAGTATTCGGAGAAGTACCTCAGGAGAAGGGAGCTGAACTCATCCTACATGCAACCATTGATTGAGCATGTCCAGGACATTGTAACTTCATGACTGAGTTTCTTATACCTATATATCACTATCCCCACACACAACTCACCACCGAGTGCTGATTATGTGAGAACTCAGTATCCCTGTAGGGCCAAGTGTCCAAAATTTACGGTCTTAGGTCTGATGACGCAACTACAGAATTAACTTTTGACTTTTAGTCTAAGATGCTTTTGGTACAGAATGCATGCACAAACATCCTTATTTTCAAAGATGGTATTTATTATGGACAATAAGTGACTAGTCAGATATCAAAAACTAATTCATCACTCAGATTCAGATCAGCTAAGTCATTGCTCCCAGCATGCTCCTGCTCCTAGAAAAGGTAGTAGATGGTATCTTAATATGTATCTGTCTCATGGTACTTAAGAAGGCTAGATGCTCTGGAGAGCTGTTATGTACAAAAAAACAAACAACAGAGTTTTCTTTTTTGCAATTTGTAGTTGCATGGAAAATATCCACTTGTCTGCTGGCACAAACTCTAGATGCATAACATGCAGCCTGGCGTTGCAAGTATCCTAATATCCACCCTGCATCACTCCCAAGGAGCTTCTTCAGATGAGGAGAGAGAGAGAGAGAGACTATCCGTAATCAAGAATTCTGATTACAGAATCAATGCTAAGTGTAGAGTTACGGCAAACTAAAGCTAATTGGTAATTTTCAACCTCCTGCACAATACATGGTTCCTTTCCCAGCAGTGAGGTGACATTATATGTCAAAAAAAACTGTTTTCATTGATAGGGTTAGCCTGTTCCCTTCTAGCTACCTCCTGTCTGTCACTCAACAGGTATCGCACCCAACTCCACCTTTCTATGTATGATGGTGATCTCCCATGCGGGCCCCATGCAGCTTTTTCTAATATTCTTGATCCAGTGCTAAGGGTTACTTGTTCCACTCATGCATTTTCCAAGACTGTATAGAATTCTGTTGCTTGGTATTCATGTATAGAATGTATTCCGCTGTAAACATGTAGGTAATCTTTTAAGCGGGTCCTCATTGTCATATTATATTCTTAATACAAAGCACATAATATTCTTTTGACAATTATATGGTACGCTGATAGTTTAAAATGGGAAGGCAGACAAGTCATAAAAGGGGCAGATTATTTTTTGTTAGCCATGTTGAATAAATGGCATATGTGTGTGTGTATATATTTTTCTTCTTCATTGGCACCTAGGCTGAAATGTAGATCCTGATTGTGTTAGAGTAATAGAAACTACACGTAGAGATTAGGAAACTCAAATTCAAGCCTGCTAGATTGCAATGCTTTTCCAGCTAATTACAGTAGCCTGCAGTTTGCATTATGACTTCTTTAACATTCTTTCTTTATTTCTTTCTCCATGTTTCCTTAGTTCCGAAAAGGTTATGAAAGAACAGTGATTGAAATTGCATCTCCAAGAGCTGTCCATCTTCCTATCAAAGATGTGTCTGTGTCCGACTTTGGTGATCGGAGCCAGAAATTTGGATTCGAACTTGGCCCAGTCTGCTTTAATGGCTAATGCCTTAGGGCTTTAGAGCAATATTCTTTAGCTCTCTGAATTGCCACAGGCCACATTTATCTATGTTGTTTTGTTTTCTCACTGTGACAGGGTGTGAGGTACAGAATAATATGTATATTTTTGTAAATAGATGTTTCACCCTTGTAGGGTCTGGAAAAGCTGTTATGACTTTGGAGCTACCTGTGTAGGAAGTTCAGTGTTTATACTTGTAGGTCATTTGCTAGCTTTGTTTTTTTTAATTATTTCAATAAACATAAGAGTAAATTGAAAAACAGTGTCACTCACCAAACAGAAATGTCATGTTAAAGGGAAACAGGTGTCATGGAATGAAGTATACACTGTCATAACAAACTCTAACTACCCAACTGCTATAACTAGCAAGAAGATAACATTCGCAGCTGTAACGAGCATCATTTCCCCCCTTCTTTGTCATTAATTTTGTTTGGTGCTTTTATTTTTCATTGGTTAAGGCATCACTGTTCATGTAATGCATATATTAGGCAGGTGTATATACACACACACACACACACACACACACACACACACACACACACACACACACACACACACACACACACACACACACACACACAGCAGTGTAATGCATACATTAGGCATGTCTGCGCCCACATATACACACACACCGTGGCCATAAGCATCCATTAGAGACACACACACACACATACACACACACACACACACACGCACACACACACACACACACACACACACACACACACACACACACACACACACACACACACACACACACACACAGAGCAGTCTAATGCATACATTAGGCATGTGGGCACCCACACATCCACACAAACACACACACAGCAGTCTAATGCATACATTCGGCATGTGCACGCCCACACATACACGTGCACTCACACACACACACACACACACACACACACACACACACACACACACACACACACACACACACACACACTCAGTGATCAAATGCATATATTAGACACACACTCACACACACACACACACACACACACACACACACACACACACACACACACACACACACACACACACACACACACATGCACAAAAACATGTAGCCTTATTATGTGTTGGAAGTTTTTTTTGTCTTGTACACCCTCATGAGGCCTGTGCCCTACAAGTAGTTATTCTGAACCCAATTACACTGATAGTAGAGAAGAAGCAACGGGACCCTCAGAGCTATGGTCATGTCATGCACAGATTTACTCACTAGAGCTTTATAAAGTTTATCACAGATCTCAATTAATGATGTCTTAAACTAGATGCTGTCAAGTTAAGTAGACACTCTGCTTACTCAGCCAGGTATATATTTTTAATAATTATTTAATTGTGTCATAAAAGTACTATATGAAACCCAGCAAAGTCAAAGTAAAAGCATAGAAAAAAGAATGGATGGGGTGTAGTGGAACTAACTAGGGTGAGTTTCAAAACTGTAATGGCTTTTAGTCAAAATTATACTCCACTGTTTCAACTGTGGAGGATTTGCTTCTTAGGTCTTAGATTAGCTCACACCAATACTTTTATGTTTACACTGGTTCAGCACTGATGTTTTGAAAATTTTAATTTTATTTTACTAAAGGCATTCAGGTAAAAGAAGTAATTCTAATAATAATAATAATAATAATATATGAAATTACTGATTTTCTACCATTGGAAGCATTACCACACATGCAGGGTATGCTCTGGTTTGGGTCATTATAGAACTCTGGCACAAGCCGGGCATGTTTATATATTTTTTCTTGATCTAGAAACGTCAGCAGTAAGTATGGTGTATGCATGGCGTACATAGTGCAAGGGTAAATCCCACTATGCCTGCAGATGTGTTTTCTGGCAGAACAACTACCCTTGGGCATCACAGTGGCAGTGGAACAGGCTGCAGTATTGTCTTAGAGGACAAAAAGATACTTGGGATGTTTGACCATTGTTGAATAATCTTCCCTTTTTAACTCTGGCTCATGGTTGACCATTTCATGAGTTTTGAGAAATATTGCTACTGGGTTTCCAAAAATGAGGTGAAGAGGTTCAAAGAATTGAGTATCGTTCAGTTTCTTGCACACTGCTGTAGAAAACATACTGTATAGATAACTAAGTTGAAGTCAGACACTTGCCAGCTTAAGAAACAAATGAGAGAGAGAGAGAGGGAAAGAGAGAAGTGGTAGTTTCCTTCAGTTTTCTATAGTGCTAATTAATGAAATGTCTGAATTACATGATGTAGTTTTAATGGTTTAGCATCATTTAGATGAAAACTTAACCTAATATCTTTTTAAGCAACACGTCTTAATTTGTCCAGTTGTAACACTGTTGGTCAATAGTAGACATCAGGCCACTGCTGTCCAGATGACCACGATATGATAGTATGGATGCTCTACAGACAAATTCAACATACAGATGGAAAGCTGTAGTCTGCATCAAATATTTTACTGTAAGTCTGAAATGAAATGCAAAGTGAAAGGAGACAAAACACAACTGAATCCCCTAAGCATATGTATTTCATTCATTTTTCTTATTACCTACTTAATCCATCTCAGGGAGACATAGGAGACACAGCCTATAGTGAAGCAATGCAGAGACACAAATCCTGAGTGAGGAGCTAAGCCTTTGCACTGGACACACATACTCTCGCTCAGGGCATGCACATCTCTGGGCCATATACCTGCTTGTTTGCTTGTTCCTAGGATATGCATGGGATGTGAGAGGAAAATGAACTAATTATTAAAAATTCATACAGATACAGAAAAAATGCAGGCTACACAGAGAAGGCACAACAGCTAAGAATCAAACTAGAGAAGAATCCAGTGTTGTAAGCCAACAGTGATAATTGTTGTAGTACTGTGTCTCCATCTTCTGAAAATGTATTAAATTGTCAACTAGTTTGGACTATTGGCACTTCAACAAATTATATTTCCTTGTTACGTTTACAGTATTTATCTGAAGTGCATTTTTCCTGTATTGCATCCTAGTTATTATTTTTACATAGCAACCTGCTGGCTATTATGGTAAACTAACGCCAGGTTTCCAGGGGTCTACACATACCCTCTACTTCTTACAATGAACACTTCTTTACAAATGATAATCATAAGAAAAACTGGTAAACTTTTATTTTATATTTTATTGCCTTGTTTAAAAAAAACAAAACTCAGCTTGGCTGTAATACAGAACGTGATTGATGACAGTGTGAGTGCACATAACTCATTCCCTCCAGTAAAGCTCTTTTGAATGTGTACCTTTAACTCCCAGTGGGTGTGGCTTGAGACCTAAAAAAAATGAAGTTATCACCTTACAGTTCTGACAAATACTCATTGACAGAGGTCAAATTTCAGTGCAAATTGTGTTTGCCATCATGTACGCTTCAAGATAAAATTTTCTGATACCTTGTATATCGCATGGTTTTGGAATTATTGATGCAAATATGAACAACTGATATTTGACGCCTAGAGGAGCAGTAGGAGTTAACTGCAGAAACGCCTGGAGGCACACTCATCTGAGGATTATAAATGGGTCAGCGATCATAACCACTTTATTATGTGCTTGAAACATGGATGCCAAGAAATTCACTCGAGGTGACCTGCTCATAATTTTTTGTAGTGCATGAAGATTTTTATCTTCTCTATGTACTACAAAGTAATCAAAAGTAAGATGAAAAAAAGTGATATGTTTTTTCTGGCTTTGAAAGCCAGTAAAGCAGTGGGGGAATGGTTGACATCTGTACATACTTAGCAGGCAGTGGGTCGAAACAGAAGTTGAAAGGAAGCCTTTTCATGTCCTGGTGCATCAGCTGTTTTCTGGTCAGTGTTGTCTGCTTTAGTGCAGACCCAATTGTTAAGCACCCCCTCGAAGAGTTGTTAAGGTCGGGGCTCACACTGTAGCAGTGCCGAAGCAAGATATAATTGAGACATTTTTTGAGAGTAACCAGGGAGCTACATGCACTACACAATTTTAAATATATTAGTCTAGGCTGGTCTTATATTTATAGCCACCTTGGGCTTCATATTTATAGTTTGCAAGGTATTTTACCTGCCTGGTGAACATAAAAAGCTTACAGCACATGCTGCCTGTTGAAATGCTCACCATGCTAATGCAGTGCCATGCTATAAGAAATAGAAAGTGCATTGTCAATAGTTAAAGCATTCTAAAAGACAGAAACTGTCCATTATCATAAGTAATAGGTATACTAATGGGGAAAACACCAGAGGTAAACATAGTATGAAAATGGATCCATTTCTCACCATTTAGTAACATAAGCTAGAGCTTTATGTATGAATGTCACAAAGAAACTCCAACCATGTTTCTTTAAACTGCGCATCTAGTGGAACTGTTACTCCTCTTATAAAGTGTCATTGTACATGTCTATATTTACCACTATAATAACACTAAAGAAGAAGCTACTGAAGTCAGAATATAGCTAAAGAATGCTTCCCAAACAACTGCGTGGCTGATAAGTAACAATAGGACATTTGGAGAGATGTAGACATGGTATGTATTTAGTTTGGTGCATTCTAGGCTGAAAACGATGTTCCAGGTCCTTAGGACAAGGAAAATGATTAGACTCCCAATTACCCTCTGTTCCTTATAAGCACAACACTTGTGATTGTCAGTCTTTAAATCATTCTTGTTTGTAAGTGCACTCTTTTCTGCACATTTATTAAGCCAATAAGGCATCGCAGACAGTTCATTACTGAGAGAATCCGATGCCAGGGGAACTGCTTATGTACTTGCAAAGTGCTGTTATCACACCAGACAAACCGGTGATATTGTTCTAGCAGAAATGATAGTGTATCTGCTCTCTATAGAATCCAGTCTGGTCACGCATTTTTGCTTGAGCTATAAATCTGGGTTGAGAAACGCCATACCTACATATTCACAAAAAATCAAACAATAAAGCATTCGTATATATATTTTCTTTATAGACTGATACCATCTTTCTTCCCTTCTTGTAAAGCTGTCATTAGTTATTCTGTATTCCAGTCCTCAAAAAATACCCTTTTAATTAAAGAACACTGTGATTACATGTCTTGAGTTGTATTTATGCGGATCATACCCCACAAGCTCTGAACAACTGAACAAAGCCTAAAATAATGGTGGGGGGCACAAAACTAGGGACAGCTTTTAAATATTGCTCTTATAAACTCAGAAATTTGCTATAATAACAGGATTTGTCCTAGCATGTCCTTTCTGAAGGATATGAAGTCTAAAACTGAAATGTATGTCATTGACTTCAATCCTCAGTGATTTGCCAGAAAAACACACATTTTACAATTAACAGACCAAAAATGTGAAGCAAAAATCTGGACCGTTGAGAGCTATGAATGGAGCTCCAGTGTGTTGTGGTTGCATAATATCGTAAACTTTTCTCTTGGTCATAGTTAAAATGCTCATGTTTATAAAAGTTGATGCTTGTTAATTCACATATTCTACTTTGAAAGCATTTCATACCCCTTCCTGTCATACCTCTCAACTGTCCAGACTTTTGCAGAATATTCAGATTTTTGCTTCATATTTTTGGTCTGTTCTTCCTAAAATTTGTGGTTTTCTGGCAAGTCATTAAGGATTGAAGTCTCAAATTAATGAGAATCATTTGAGTTTCAGACTACTTCAGAAAATGAATGCAAACACAAAGCCTTTTATTCTAGCAACTTTCTAAGGTTATGAGAGCAATATTAAACATTTGTCCCTATTTTTGGGCTTTTGTACCCCCATTACATTTAGCTTTGCCCAGATTTATTGTGCTAACAAGTTGAAAGGTATGCTTCCTGTACAGTAACCAATGTTCTCTTTTTATGGATGTTTAATCTAAATGATTACATTCACAATATTTTATATTAATTTCATATCAATCCCAAATGTTCTGGGGGAACAATTGTGATCATATTTGACTACTCATGTCTTGATATTGCTTATCCATGATTTGTAAGAAAGCACACCTTGTAGCATCTGCCATATACCTGTTCAAGTTGTTTAGGAAACATATCACAGAGAACTCTTGTCAGGCATTAGGCTGATTTTCTCACATGGTAAGACAACTTCACAACACACTAATACAGGCTGTCATAAGCAATCCAATGACTTGGCATAGATCTACAAAAACAAACATGATCTTTAGCACCAAATGACTTCACAGGAAAATTAGGCTGAAAGATAATGATCTACAGTCCCTAAAATGATTTTGTTTGTCAAGGAGTGAAGAGCTTTAAAACCTATAAGTGCTTACACAATCTTAAAGAGCAGAATCAAAAATAAGTGCAGTCAAGGTATCGTGTGCATATAATTGTGATTAAAATGTGTACTTTTTTCCTTGTTGTCTTTGTAATAGAAGACTAGAAGTTGGGGAATGGTCCCCTAAATATTGTGGAGATGAAGCCAGAGTGGTATCTACATCTTGTTCTGTCATATACAAACTGATTTTATAATTTTTGCTAGTAGCAGAGTTCCCCAGTAAGTGATGTATATGTGAAGTCTTTGACTGTTGGTGGGTGGTGGTCAGTAAATAACACAGCAAAGCCATTATAACAGTCGACAGGATCAAGCTTGTGAATTGTCATCCAATGAATATGCAGTTAACAGTATTTGGAGACTTTATGGTGCTATGATTACAGTATTATTCATGCATAGATGAGTAGGCAGTGTTTGGGTAACAGTGCATAAACATTCAGAACCAGTAATGCAGTCTCAGGAAATGTTACTACGCATATTAGTATGGAACCCAAATGTTATGCCAAATGTCACTGTAGAACATAAAAAAATGTACCTATGCTCGTATTTGGAAAAGCTTGAGCTCTGTTTTATATACAGCTCTGTTATAGCTTGGATGTTGCAAAATTATCCTTGGGTTTGTCTTCCAGTAACTGAAAATAAAGACACCGAGAAAACTTGCCTGTCACTGACATTTTCTTCCATACAGCTGAAAAAAGATATCCCTTTATTTGAAACAATGAGAAGTTGGTATTGTGGGATTCCTGTAATCTTTAGGTTCTCTTTATTACTAGCTCTGTCACACTTCAGTATCCCAAACTGATATTAATGCAGCAGGCATACTCTGTTACTGGAATAAGGAGAGATGATGTTTGAATGATTGTGGAACTGTGTGTCACTATTTTGTGGAAGCATCAGATTAATGTATTTTTAGGTAAAACTGACATCCTGGGCCCATTATGTTTTTACCACAGAAGTGGGCATTGCTATTGTATCTTTAAGATCATCCTCTACGGAGTATGCAACAGAAATGAAGTCCAGCTTCAGGGGTTACAAAGAACCTCATCAGACAAATACTGGGAAGAAAATTAGATATAGACAGAGTTTGTACCAGCAAAAAGCAGTTCCGATTGTTAAGTTATTATTTCTGTGTTCACTCCCATCCTGTTTTTCTGATTGTGAATAGGCAGACATTCTCAGGACATAGAAACACTGCCAAATTGTATACACCTCACACCTCAACTTAAACATCTCTGTTAATTTTATTTTGTATGGTGCTAAGCTGTGATATACCAAAACTGTATTAAAAGGAAAAATAAATATTTCTTGATCTTCATTTTTGCAGATCAGTTTATATTGTATTAAGATACATTTTGATGTATGTATTTTATATATATATATATATATATATATGTATATATATATATATATATATATATATATATATAGTAATTTGTGTTGCTGTAATTTATTTCTGTCAAGAAAGGCCTATTGTGGAAAACTTCTGGTTGTTTTTTCTGTTACATATGATACCCACACATATATGCCTTTGCACTACTAATACAAAGTTTCCAAAAACTGACAATTCAGTATTCTCACTGACGAAAACATATCAAATGGCTGTTATTTTCCAACAGCTGTTTATCGTGCATGAATAACATTTTTTTTTTCTATTTAGCAACCCCTATAACATCTTTTGTATGAGGCATTGAAATGTTTAATTCTAGGTTATTATGTTAAATGGGAGAACAGATTCAGTAGTATATGTTAGTAAGGAAATAATGTACTTCTGTTTCTGTATTTGTTGCAACAACCTACAGCAAAGTGTGCTGTTTTCTAATAATTGTATAACTGTGATGTATTGTATCCTACTTGTAATTGGGGAGACGCATATGCTTTTTGATTTTTTTTTTCCCATGGACCTATAGGAAATAATAAAGGTCAACCAATTAAAATAAGTTCTTATTTAATTCTTTGTTTTGTATCCAGCTTTTGTACAAACAAAACAGAACCACACACACACACACACACACACACACACACACACACAACATAAAGTAATATTGCCATTATAGGTATAGAAGTTTTTAAACTGTAAGATAAGGGAACATTTGTTGATTTAATGTTCAAGCCAACGTACCTTGTCATGACAAATTAGTAGTAGAAGGAAGATTGTAGTTTTGTCATGGAGGTAGGTATGGCCTTTTTTCCTTAGGTGCTCTATCTCCTGCTTGAAAAGGCTTGAGAGAGACCAAAATACAGACTGGCAACATTTTCTACCCTTTATGATCATGAGAACATTGGACCCGTTGTGTCCAAGAGAATAGGTAAAAAACTCTGTCCATTACAATGTGAAACTGTGTTCCATGGTAGTGATACTAAATAGAAGACTTGTGAATAGTATACAT